>NC_057863.1:166236208-166542875 GCF_019393635.1 Dromiciops gliroides
GAGCCCAAAGTGACCCAAGATATATTTTCAAAAATGGATGTTTTTTTTTTATTTCATTAATTCCTCAGATTGACTTTTGTATTCTTTAATTAAAACTAAATAGCTTTGAAGATCAGTGTTATAACTTGAGTTTGAAATAGCTATTCTCTTGCTATTCCTATTTTCCTCATTATTTGATTTGGATCATTTATTTCTCTAAATAATTCTTTTTTAAAAAATTTATTCTAGTTCTATGAGATATCACCCTCTCCACTTGGTATTGGTGTTACATTCAATTTATAAGTTAATTTTGTCAATGTAATCTCTTTTCTTATATTTATATGGTCTAATCATAAAGCATGCATTTTCCACCAATGATTTGTTTTCCTTTATTCTGTAAAATACACACGGATTTATTTAGATGTCTTGAGTGTTCTTTGTTGTTAAAAAAAAGGATGAATACTTTAGTTGTTTTACATTTTAAAATAAATTCTCTGTGTCATAGTAAATGATAGTGTTTGGTAAAGTTTATCATGTGGTGCTGAGATATACAGTAAAGAATGTTAACATGTTTATATTCCTATATATGCACTTAAAATTAAATAATATAATTAAATAATATAATTTAAATTAATTAATAATTAAATTAAAGAAATAAGATTAAATAATGAATAATATAATATATAATAATATAAATTAGGCAGCTATAAAGATATATCTATACACACATACACATACACATATGCATGTTTGTAAACAATTCTTATGTCTTCATTTGGAACATTCCATGTATTTTTAAATAAAACTTCTCTGTATGTCTAGTTCTATATTTCATTTTTATTTTTATTTATCTTTTTGCTAGATTAATCTAATGCATCTAGCTTGGCTTCTATATTTTTCTTTTTTATTTATCTTTTTTTTTGTTAGATTAACAGCTCTAAAAAACACTAATTTTCCCAAGCTTTCATACAATTATGTCTATCTCTTATTTTTCCAATTTTGCTTTTTAAATGAATTTAGATATAAATAGTCCTAGGAAATTTTTATGACATTATATTTTATTTTTAATATCATTTGTTATATTAATAAGACAGATGAAATGTTTATATTTTATAATTTAATAAAAGTTTTGGGATATAAACCCATCATCCACAAACTCACTGAAAGCATTTTAAATACAATTTTAGCAGCAGCTAGGATAACGGGGATGCCTTGAATATTGTCCATTACCCACAGGGTTTTAATTTCTTCTGCTACTTTTTTTTTTATATTTTGAAATTATTTTGCTTTATATAGCTTGAAATTTAGGAGTATATTGTGTGGAGACATTCTTAAATTTATAAATATTATAAATGTATTATTGTCATTATTATATTATTATATAATATATGTATTATTATAAGTCATTATAGGCAAAAAGTTTGTCTGCTCTGATGTTCTATTTGTATTATATATCATTTATTTCTTTTTTTTTGTTGTTTTTTGTGGGGCAGTGGGGGTTAAGCGACTTGCCCAAGGTCACACAGCTAGTAAGTGTCAAGTGTCTGAGGCCAGATTTGAACTCAGGAACTCCTGAATCCAAGGCTGGTGCTTTATCCTCTATGCTACCTAGCCGCCCCCATTTATTTCATTCTTAATAATAGTTTATGGTTTATAATTAAAATAGAGTGCTTTTTGTATATTAGTTTATGAAAGATAATGTGCCCTTATTAGATGATTCTAGCAACCAGGTGATATCTTACCTGACATTAAGTATGTGCTAAACTGTGGCAACCCTCAATCCTATTCTGAAGTTTTTACCATATCTTCACATAATCTTCATTGAGTCCTAAGTCTGGTTATACCAATCATTGTTACTGCTTTTTAACTTTATTAATTTTGTTGTTGTTGTTGTTATTGTGGTGGTTATGATGGTGATGGTGGTGGTGGTGGTTATGCAGAATTATGGTATTCTTTAAGAAATATCAATTTATGAAAGAGACAATGTAGTATGGTAGAAAATATTCAAAGAAGATGATTTTTGAGGTACTTATTTTTCATAGAAGAAAGTTATCATAAGACTTGTTTTTTCCCCTCTCCACTCTAAAATGGAAATGGGATTCAATAATAGCTCTTTTATTTTCCCTAAATGGGTGAATCCATCTACCCATTTTCCCCAACACTATGCTTGCTTTTACTCATAGCCCCCTTGTTTGATCCCTGTTTTATTCACATACTGGACAGGTGGCAGTACATTTAACTTTCTTTTGCCTCTTTCCTCCCCTCTTTCCACTTGAAAGAATTCTCACTATGTTTTCTATCCCATACCTCCTATTTTGCCCAAAATGGTAAGTTAGTCCAACCTCCTCATACTATTGTCAAATGACACACCTAGTGTTCCACATGACAGATTTGAACCCAGTTTTGGATTCAAGAGACAATGTTCTTTCCCATTGTACCAATCAATGCCTCCTTGTTTATATTATCTTTTCCCTTTTTATTTGATTCCTTTATTTAAGGAATCTAAATTCAAACATGAACCTAGAAACATGTAAGAGTTTATTCTATTTAATTAGATTTTTCTTGATCATTATTCGTATTTACATTTCTGTGTTTTGTTTATCCTGTTAGTGAATCAAATGTTTTTTTGGACTCTGGGGTATTTTGCAGACAATTCAAATAGTTACTTCTTTAAATACATTTTCACTAATAATTACACTGAGATTTTTAGGCTGTGACACTTTGGAATACATTACCATCTCTCTTTTTGTAATGTACTATTCCAAATTCCATTTTTTTCCTCTTTTTTTCATGGATGTGAAAGTCTTATTATACTAACTGAAGTTACTATATACATGAAATACAATCTCCTGGCTAATTTTTTTTTTTTTTTAGTGAGGCAATTGGGGTTAAGTGACTTGCCCAGGGTCACACAGCTAGTAAGTGTTAAGTGTCTGAGGTCAGATTTGAATTCATGTCCTCCTGACTCCAGGGCCGGTGCTCTATCCACTGCGCCACCTAGCTGTCCCACCTGGCTACTTTTTAAAAAAATCTTGTTTGACATTGAAATTCTGAATTTTTATTTCTATCAGGATTTGTGTTTGGGTCTTGGAATTTTATTCCCTTGTTGGAGTTCTCTAGATTCAATTAATGATTGCTGAATTGTCTCTTTCTAAAATTTCTGAGCTATTTTCTTGTATTTTTTCTTTCATCTTGATATCAATGCCATTTAATATGCTAGGTTTTTCTTCATGACATCTGGTCTTTCATATATATCTATGCGTTCTGTCTTGATTTTTTCTATATAAGTCATATATTCAAATTTGACATATTTTTCTTCATTTCTGTAAATTTTTTTCTTCTTTTGTATTTTTGAGTTCCAAATATATCATTTTAAGTTATTCTATGTTATGGAAAGATTTTCTGCTCTATATTCTAAGTAATCTGTTGTTTTATTATAAATTTCTTCTTTAGAGACTGTAATATCCCGAGGCTTCATTGATAATAACTTTTTTAAAGTTAAATTTCTTTTATTAACATTGTGAAGCTTTTTTGTTGCTACATTATTTATGGAAAAAACACATAACTCATTTTTATTCCCTTTTGAATTAGTGTTAGTAGGTTAATTTCCCTTAAAAAAATGTTACTTTTAACTAGACATAGACCAACACTGTGTACCAAAATAAGGTTAAAATGGGTACATGATTTAGACTTAAAGTGTTATACTCTAGGAAAACTAGAAGAGAAAGGAATAATGGAGAGGAGGCAGCTAGGTGGCACAGTGGATAAAGCACCGACTCTGGATTCAGGAAGACCTGAGTTCAAATTCGGCCTCAGACACTTCACACTTACTAGCTGTGTGACCCTGGGCAAATCACTTAACCCCAATTGCCTCACACACACACACACACACACACACACACAAAAGATTAATGGAGAGAGGAAGAATTAATAACCAAATAAGAGATGTAGAACATCATGAAATACAAAATGAATAATTTTGATTACATTAAATTAAAAAGGTTTGTACAAACAAAATCAATGAATCCAAGATTAAAAGGAAAGCAGAAAGCTGGGAAACAATTTTTATAGACAGTGTTTCAGATAAATACCTCATTTCTCAAGTATATAGAGAGTGAAATAAAATTTATAAGAACACAAGTCATTCCCCAATTGAGAAATGGTCAAAGGATACAAACAGGTAGTTTTCAGATGAAGAAAGTAAAGCTATCCATAGTCATAAGAAAAGTGTTCTAAATCACTGTTGATTAGAGCAATGCAAATTAAAATAACTCTGATGTACCACTTCATACCTATATAATTGGCTAATATGACAAAAAAGGAAAATGATAAATGTTGTAAATGTGGGAAAACTGAAACACTAATGCACTGTTGGTGGCATAGAGAACTGATCCAACATTTTTGAAGAACAACTTGGAACTGTGCCCAAAGAGCTATAAAACTGTGCATACACGTTGATCCAGAAATACCACTAGTAGTCCTGTATCCCAAAGAGATCATGAAAAAGGGAAAAGGACCCACATGTACAACAATATTTCTAGCAGTTTGTTTTGTTGTGGCAAATAATTTAAAATCGAGGATATGCCCATCAGTTGGGAAATGGCTGAACAAGTTGTGGAATATGAATAGAATGGAATACTATTATGCTATAACAAATGATGAGCAGGCCAATTTCAGAAAAAGCTGTAAAGACTTACATGAACTCAGCTGGGTCAAAGTGAGCAGAACCCAGAGAATATTATTTATAGTAACAGCAACATTGTGTGATGATCAACTGTGACAGAATTAGCTCTTCTCAGCAATACAGTAATCCAAGGCAATTCCAAAAAACTCATTATGCTCTCCAATTCCAGAAAAAGAACTATGAACTTCAAATGCAGATTGAAAAATATATTTTTCACTTTTTACTTTTTTTTCTTTTTTCTTTCTTATGTTTTTTTTCTTTTTGCTTTGATTCTTCTTTCACAACATGACTAATTTGGAAATATATTTAAATATGATTGTACTTATAGAAAACAACATATTTAAAAATAAATAAAATAGTCCTTTTATTGAATTAGTATTCTTTTTTCCTTGCTTTATGAGTCTCTTTTTTGATCCATCTGTTCAAGAACTAGGCTTATATGTAGATTTTTTTTCTCCAAAAATAACTTTCTTAATTTGATTTAAAAAAATAAATAAAACAACTTCATATTGTCATGTAACCTTCAATTTTTAAATCTTACAAGATTTATTGATTTTTCAGGATTTTCATTATGATTTTAATTTGGTATTTTAATTTTTTCTAACTTTTTTCTTTTATTTGCATATTTACTTCATTGAATTGCTCTTTCTTTTCTTCTTCTATGCTTTCAGAGATATAAGTTTTCTCTTAACTAGTGCTATGTCTGCATTTCACAAATTTTGGTAGGTTGTCTTATTGTTTTCATTCTTCTTATTGAAATATATTGATTGGTTCTGACTGGTTCTTTGAGTCATTCATTTATTGTTGTTGAATTTGCTGCTGCTATTCTTGTTGTTGAATTGTCCAGTCCTGTCCAGCTTTTCATAACCCCATGGACTGTACCAAAACAATACAATCCACAGGCAAAGATATTCGAGTGGTATGCACTTTGCTTCCCCAGTCAATTTAGGAAACAGGTTAAATGAGTTGCCCAAGATTGCACAATAAATAAATGTCTATGGCAGAATTTGAACTCAGGTCTTCATAATTCCTGCCCTAACACTTTATCCTCTGAGCCATCTAGCTACTTCCAAATCATTGTTTATAATAAGAATATTTTCCAATAAATTAATAGTCTATGATGTTATTGCCCTTTATTGAATTCATAAATAACTGATTAACTTTCTGAATAAAAACTATGCATTTATAGAAAAAAATTATTGCATTACAGCCTTAAAAATGTGAATTTAATGTTTCTGCTTGTCTGCATTTGATTGTGAGGGGTTTATTTCCTAATTCATGTTCAATTTTTGTGGTTTTCATGTACAGCTGAGCAAAAGGTATACTCCTTTATATTCCCATTCAATTTGCTTCAGAGGCCCATCATATTTAACTTTTCTTATATTCAATTTATATTCTTAAGTTCCTTAATATTTATTTTATGAATAAATTTTTCTAGCCCTGAAAAGGCAAAGTTGAGGTACACCACAAGTATAATTTTACCATTATCTTTTAAAATTCATTTGGATACTATTCTTATATTCTTTTTTTGAATAAAAAAAACTATTTGTATTATTTTCCAGTTACATGTAGAGACAGTTTTCAACATTTGTTTTTATAAGATTTCTAGTTTCAATTTTTTCTCCCTCGCTCCCCTCTCTCCCCCCATCCCCAAGACAGCAAACAATCTGATATAGGTCATATATGTATAATAACATTAAACACATTTCTGCATTAGTCATGTTAGAAGAATCAGAGCTAAAAGGAAAAACTTTAAAAAAAGAAAAACAACAGCACCAAAAACAAAAGAAATAGTATGGTTCAATTGGAATCCATATTACACAGTTATTTTTTTCTGGATTTGGAGAGCATTTTCAATCATGAGTCCTTTGGAACTATCTTGGACCATTGTATTGCTTAGAAGAATCAAGTCTATCACAGTTGATCAACACATAATGTTGATGATACTGTGTACAATATTCTCCTGGTTCTGCTCATCTCACGCATCATTAGTTCATGCACATCCTTGCAGATTTCTTTGAAATCCGCCTGCTCATTGTTTCTTACAGAACAATAGAATTCCATTACATTCATATACCACAACTTGTTCACATTCCACAATTGATGGGCAACCCCCTCAACTTCCAATTCCTTGCCACCACAAAAAGAGCAGCTATAAATATTTTTATATATGTGGGTCCTTTTCCCTTTTTTATGATCTCTTTAGGAAAAAGACCCAATAGTGGTATTGCTGGGTAAAAGGGTATGCACAGCTTTATAGCCCTTCGGGCATAATTCCAAATTGCTCTCCAGAATGGTTGGATCAGTTCACAGCTCCACCAACAATGCATTAGTGTTCCAATTTTTCCACAGCTTCTCCAATATTGATTACTTCCCCTTTTTTTTGTCATATTAGCCAATCTGCTAGGTGCCAGGTGGTACCTCAGAGTTGTTTTAATTTGCATTAAACTAATCAATAGTGATTTAGAGCATTTTTTCATATGGCAATAGATAGTTTTGATTTCTTCATCAGAAAACTCCCTGTTCATATCCTTTGACCATTTCTCAATTGAGGAATGACTTGTATTCTTATAAATTTGATTTAGTTCCTGATATATTTTAGAAATGAGGCCTTTATAAGAAGTACTGGCCATAAAAATTGTTTCCCAGCTTTCTGCTTCCCTTTTTATTTTGGCTGCATTGCTTCTGTTTGTACAAAAACTTTTTAATTTAATGTAATCAAAATTTAATGTAATCAAAATCATCCATTTTGCATTTCATAATATTTTCTATCTCTTGTTTGGTCATAAACTGTTCTCCTTTACAAAGATCTGAAAGGTAGACTATTCCTTCCTCTCCTAATTTATCTATGGTATCACCTCTTATGTCTAAATCATGTACCCATTTTTACCTTATTTTAGTATAAGGTATAAGATGTTGGTCTATGCTTAGTTTCTGCCACACTATCTTCCAGTTTTCCCAGCAGTTTTTTTCAAATACTGAGTTCCTATCCCAGAAGCTGGAGTCTTTGGCTTTATCAAACAGTACATTACTAAAGTAATTTACTACTGTGTCTCCTGTGCCTAGCCTATTCCACTGATTCTCCACTATATTTCTTAGCCAGTACCAAATAGTTTTGATGACTGCTGCTTTATAGTAGAGCTTCAGATTTGGTACAGATAACCCACCTTTCTGTGCATTTTTTTTCATTAGTTCCACTGATATTCTTGACCTTTTGACCCACATAAATCATTAGCATTTCTATACATGACCAACAAAGTCCAGCAGCAAGAGATAGAAAGAGAAAGTAATGGTAGATAATATAAAATACTTGGGAGTCTACTGGCCAAGACAAACCCAGGAACTCTATAAACATAATTACAAAACACTTTTCACACAAATCAAATCATATCAAAATAATTGGAAAAATATCAATTGCTCATGGATAGGCCAAGATAATACAATAAGAATGACAATTCTACCTAAATTAATTTACCTATTCAGTGCCATACCAATCAGATTACCTAAAAAAATTTTTTAGACCTAGAAAAAATAATAACAAAATTCATCTATTCTAATTGGTGCATATATGTTTAATATAGATATTACATCATTTCTATGGCCCCTATGAACAATGTAGTTTCACTTCTTATTGTTTTAAGTCAATTTTTAGTTTTGTTCTATCTGAGATCATGATTGTCTGCATTTGCCTTCAGCTGAAATATAATAGATTCTAACCAAGCCCCCTATTTTTTATATCTATGTCAAGTGTGTTTCTTGTAAGCTATATATTGTCAGATTTTTTTCCTAATGTTTTCTACTGTATTGCTTCCATTTTATTGATGAATTTACTCCATTCACACTTACAATTACAATTGGCAACTTTTCATTTCACTTCACCCTATTTTCTGTTTATCCTTTTCTCTCTTTTTTTCCTGTCACTTCTTTAGTTTGTTTTGCTTCTGACCATTGCCTTCTTTAACCTCACTCTTTTTTATCACCCCTTTTCTCTTATCCTGTTTGCTGCCCACTTCCCAGTTCAGCAAGATAGATTTCTACACCCAGTTTTGTGTTTATAGTTTTCCCTCTTTAAAACAAAGCTGATGAGAGTGAAATTCAAGCATTTCCCACTTCACCCCCCAACACATAACTTTTTTCCCCTCTACTGTAAAAACTACTCCTTGTATACCACTTTTCTGTGGGATAATTCCCCCCACACACATTTTACCTGTAATTTTTCCTTTCTTCATTAGCACCCCTCTTTCCTTATTTTTTATCACCCCACAAAATCAATTCATTTTCTTGGCCTCTATATATGAAGAATATTGCCCCCTAAATAATAATGAAAAATAATTCTTATAGGTCACATGTATCACCTTCCCATACAGAAATGTAAACAGTTAATGTAAACAGAAATAGAGTTACCAGAGTCCTTACTCCCTTGGGACCAGAAATGATACTACTTCTCAGAGCCCTTAGTCCTTCTTGACTGAAAGTGTTCCTCTCTTCCCTTAAACTGTGACCCATAAGTAGGTGTAGTTAAAAGAGTTGGAAATAGCATTTGCTCCTTTAGCCAACGTTAGCAGTTGGGCCCATCTTAATCTCTTTCTGACCAGTTGTCAGGTCCCTTTATCATCTCTGACTTGAGAGCTTTTGAACCTTCACCTGCATTTGTTACTACCACCTAGTCTTACCACTAGTATTTATCCACATGATCTCTAAGCTATGCTCCTCCCTCTTGTCACCAATCTTTCTTTCCAACCTCCTATATTGTCTTGAGCTGAAGAATGTATCATGATGAACCTTTGATTGCTCTGCCATTTCAGAATTTATTTTGAGAAATTAGTTTAAAGTGGATTCTATCCATTCCTTGTTTGTCCTACTCTTCTTCCCTCTTGGAACCAATTCTAATGAGAGTGACGTTCAAGCATTTCCCAGCACCATCACCCAATTTCCTCCTCACCATAAATGTTCTTACTTTTTCAACCTCTTTCATGTGAGAAAATTTCCCATCTTCTTCTTTCCCCTTCTCTCTGAGCAGCCCTCTTTCTCACCTCTTTATTTTTTTTGAGATCATCTGAACATAATCATCTCACATCTGAATCCTCTACGTAGACTCCTTCGAACTGCCCTATGTTACACTTCTTATGAGTTATATGTTTCATCTTCCAATATAGGATTTTAAACAGTTTAATTTTATGAAGTTTCTTATGATTGGATTTTTTATGCTGTTCTTAAGTTCTGTGTTTGAATGTCAACTTTTCTCTTCAGGTCTAGTCTTTTTCATTAGGGATTCCTGCAAGTCCTCTATTTCATTAAATATCCATCCCCACCCCCTCACTGTCCCCCCTCCACCCTGAAGGTTTCTATTCAGTTATTCTTGATAGATTATTCTTGGTAGCAATCCTAGCTTTAACCTCTTTCATGCTGATATTTTCAGAACTAATTCTGGTGGTCTAAAAGTTTTCAGTGCATGTGATTTGGTAAGAGCTGAAATAACTGCTCTTCAGATCTGTGCTCTAATATTTACCCAGGAAGTGTCCCCAACCCTCTGCATCTGTGAGTGCTAGTACTCCTCTTGTCTTAGAATCTCACAAGGTCCCCTGCTTTCTTGCAACTCTTACTTGGTAGTGCTCCTCACCTCCTTCCCAGAATTGTGTATGGGAAATAGAGTTACCAATAAATATCAGTTTTACCCAGGAATGGGTCATCTGTAATCTTTTTCTCACTAGTTGTTTGACCCTCTTAACAACTTTGTGCTTAGATATCCCAAAACTGCTGTTGCTGGCAGCTCCAAGGCTCATTGCTGGGGTTGCCCTGGTGAGTAATACATGCAAGCTCTGACCCTGGTGTGACAGACCTTTCCCGCTGACTTCCTAAGTTGTCTTGGCATGGGAAAAAAAAAAGTCTCATCCTACCCTTTTGCTAGATCTGGTACTCCAGAATTCAGTTTGAGAGTTATTTTAAAGTTGTTTGAAGGGTGTAGAAATTGGAATGACACCCCCTGCTGCAAGGGAAATTGTGAGCTCTGACCTGAAAAGAAATCGTGTGACTTTGATGTCCTGAAATGTCCTTTATGGGGTTTTGAAGGTCAGATCAGCATCAGGAAGTGATGTCTGCGACCCATGGATCCTGTCAATCAGTGTTACCAGACAATTAGCTTGGAGCTGTGTGTGTGGATGGCCCTGTTACCTGTTTCACAGAAGGCTTCTGGGAGAAGCTGCAGAGGAGTGAGGGATTTTTCATGTCTGGATGGTGGCTGGGTGGCACCATCCCATCCAGGGATTGAGAGAGCAGGCAAATCTCATACTTTATCCATGTGTTTCTCTTTACTAAGCCCTAATATACTTTTTTTTTTACAGGGTAGTGAGGGTTAAGTGAGTTGCCCAGGGTCACACAGCTAGTAAGTGTCAAATGTCTGAGGCTGGATTTGAACTCAGGTCCTCCTGAATCTAGGGCTGGTGCTATTTCCCCTGCGCCACCTAGCTGCCTCATCCCCTGTGCCACCTAGCTGTCCCAAACCCCTAATATACTTTAATAAATACTTAATGTCCAAAGATTGGTGCTATATGTTTTCTAATTCAAGGTGACCACTCATTAGATTTTAGACATCACAGCTAGAATTTTAGGCCCTTACAAATTGGTGTCCACAAGGAGAATGCTGAATCCTGCAATCTTCTGATCTTCCCAGTTGCGTAAAGATTTTCCCCTATTTCCTATGTGCTGTCTCTTTAAGTTTTAAATTGACTGCTAAGTATATGCTTTACCTCTTAAGTACCCGTTTTCTAATTTTAGCCTTCTATTTTCAATGGATCGAAAAAGCCTTCTAAATTTTAGCCATGTGGGCACAGTAGATAAAGCACTGGCCCTGTATTCAGGAGGATCTGAGTTCAAATGCAGTCTCAGATACTTTACACTTACTAGCTGTGTGACCCTCGGCAAGTCACTTAACCTTCACTGCCCCACCCCCCCCACCCCCCAATTAGCCTTGTAAGTTTCCTTTCATGGCTATTCACGCAGGCTAGAATTGACCTTGTGTGTATGTTTGGTCCTTATGAATGTGAATGTTCTATTCCTATTTTTATTTTTATTCTTACTTTTCTTTGTGTTATAATGAGGAAATTTTTGAATTACAGGAAGGGGATTGACGATAGTACATTTCATATCATTCAAGGCTCTTCCCTTGAGAAAATAATCACAGCATGGGACTCTTATAAGCTACTAATTCAGCCAGGCATGACAAAAGCAAGGCTTAACAAATTGTGTTTTATGTGGCATAAAATATATATATATTAGCTTACTGGAAAACAAATGGTTAGAGAATGGATCTTTTGACCACTTAACACTGAAAACTCTACAAATAATCCTGCACTTTGAGACCCCCAAAGATTTAATATATTGGGAACTATGTAATAAAGCCAGCAAGGAGCTTATACAAGAGGAGGCATCAGTTTTTTTCAGATTCTAACACTAAGAGTTTCTCTAATTTTGCATGCTGCGAGGCAATGACCCAGCCTCTAAAAGCCTTTGTCCACCTGTCAGTGGGGAAAGGGGAGTCCAGGCCTGAGTTTGAATCCAAGCCTGATTAAAATTTCCCTGGTCCCTCCCCAGCAGAGCCAACTTGTTTGAGTATAAGTGCTGCAGCTGTGCAGCATGTGGGAGAGATGTTCCTGCCCCCTCATCTCGGGACCCCATGTCCTCCCCCTCCTCTGGCACCACCTCCTACTCCTCCCATGGCCATGCCCCTTGATCCTCCAACCAGGAAGGTCAAGAGATCTAATCCCCCCTCCTCATGTCCTTAGCTTGTGCATGTGTAGCCTCTTCTACCTGCACTCCCAGCTTCTACTCAGTTACCAGAGCAACCAGCCCAAGTCCTACCCCAGCCAAGCTGTAATTCTCCTAAAAAAAACTTAGAAAACCCTTTAAATTCCAGCTATGCTGATTTTGTTCATAATCGTTTTGTTAATCTGCTTTTGTCTTCAATTAGTAACCTTATAAAGCATTTGTATTATGAAAGGATCAACAGAGAAAATAAAAGGGTTAAAAGAAAAACAAAAGAAACTTAAGCTGAATAAAAATGTACAAGACAATGATCATCATATTTTATGAACCTGCTTCTACTGCCATAAACGGGGACATATTTTGCAGAAATGTTGAAGTAAACAGCAAGGTATTAATGTGAGAGGTGGGGATTTTAGATATTGAAATCAAAAATGTTCTAAATTCACTCAGAGAAATAATGTTAGTTCAAAGGTTACATAATGCTATGCTATTATATCTATATTTTGAAATTAATAGTATGGGTTTATTTTCATAGAGATTTTTATGCTTTTAGGATTGTGTTTTATACTTAGCTTAAAAAGGGGAATATTTGCACAAGCTTTTTATATTCATTTAATCAAATTTATATTTTGTAATACTATTATTAATATTAAGTTCATATTCATTGAGATTTCTCCAATTTGAATTTCATTGTCTTTTATTCTTCCATGTGTATTTTGTTCTACTCATCTATCTCTCCAATTTTGAAACAATGTAAGATGGTCTTGATTTCACAATAAAATATTAAGTCTGGAAGTATTATTCTCCCATATTCTAAATTGTTTGCTTTTTCCAACTGATTATTTGATCAAATTCTATAAAGCATTTTGTCACATGAGGGGAGACATGCATGAAGTCCACCCAGGTACTTCATTGCTTTGGGAAAGAAAACGGCTATTGGCAAACGTCGAGGTTGGATTTTTTTGGTTTAATTTTCCCCCACATGGTACCAGGTGGCCACCTCATTCAACACCTGACTTCAGTTCCCTCTCCTATATGCCTGATGTCATGGACACCTCAATCCTATGCATCTGATTAAGCCTGACTCAGTTATTTCTCTCTTTTTTGGTAACCCCCATAATTATCTCAGACGTCATGATAAATACAGTGTTGGATTTGGCCTTGACATCAGCTACCAATTATATTAGCTTCTTTAATTTCTTATAATGGCATGAGGATAATTAGGCAGATGATGCAAAAAGTGATGAAACAGATTAAAAAATATTTTAAATTAACATCACAAATGTCTTTTCATTTTATTCCCCAAAGGGGGGGTGAATGTAGTAATATTAAGTTTTAGAGAATGTTTTAATTTTTGTTTTTATTATATGTTTAATGTGTAACAACTAAGATTCTGAATTTCCTTAGACATGGCATTTTGTTTTTTTTTTTTTTGAGAACTCTCATTGTTTGATTTGATTATTGGCAAATCTATTTAAAGTTGTGTTAAGCTCAATTTTGTAGGAAATTTTCCTGGCTGATTACCAGCATCCACATATCCATACCTGAAAGACTTCCATTCCACAACTACACCCAGAGGACATCCCAAGAATCATATGAGAAAAGACTTCCAGAGACTTAAATGGACATTTTCCTGTTTTCCTTTTCCACATTATATACAATGTTTATAACATCCACTTACTAAAGGAGAGTGCTCCCTTTAGTTTTTCTGTTTGTAATGTCCACCTGCTAAAAGGGAAGTGCCCCCTTTAGCCTTTATCAATGTGTCACTCAATTTCTTTTTCTCTTTTTTTCATTTCCTTTACTTTGTTAGTCATAGGTGTCTGTAACATTATTGCTTCATGTGATGAAATCATGTTTCTTCACATGAAGCAGAGGGGGAACTGTGAGAATTGGGATGACACCCCCTACTGGGAGGGACATTGTGAGCTCTGGCCTGAAAAGAAATCATGTGACTTTGGCATCCTGAAGTGTCCTTTCTGGGGTTTTGAAGGTTAGATCAGTGTCAGAAAGTGATGTCTGCCACCTGTGGGTTCTGTCAATTAATGTTACTAGCCAATTAGCTTGGAGTTCTGTGCATGGACAGCCCTGTTTCCTGTTTTGCAGGAGGCTTCTGGGAGAAGCTGCAGAGGAGTGAGGGATTTTTCATGTCTGGATGGTGGCTGGGTGGCACCATCCCATCCAGGGATAGAGAGAGCAAGCAAATCTCATACTTTATCCACGTCTTTCTCTTTACTAACCCCTAATATAATTTAATAAATACTTAATGCCCAAAGATTGGTGTATACATTTTCTAATTTAATGTGACCAATCATTAGATTTTAGACATCACAACTAGAATTTTAGGCCCTTACAAGGGGAATGTTGGGAGAGTTCAGGAATGTTGCATTCTGTACCCCACCATCTTGCTATTCACCTCAATTAAATGCTTTTAATGTAGTTTTGCACATGGTCATTGTGAGAATTCGTTTTGAATTTGCTTTATTTTTTCCTTATTTTTCAAAATGTAGCAGTGGATTGAGAAAGAGGAATAAATGTTTTTTAGACATCTCTAAGTTACTATTTTTAAAGAAGTATAGACAATCAGCATGTTCTATACATTTCTGTACTAGCATCACTATTTCATGTTAGAGAATAGCAAATCAGTATAAGAGCATTCCTAATATGACTTTCATGCTGTCAACTAAGAAGATGCTAAAGGGAATCTATGTGAAGGATTGGAAAGCTAGACATTTGATTGCTGAAGATACATTTGTGGGTTGAAGCACAGCATCCTCATTTGTGTAATCTTCTTTCCAATATATTACTCCTATATCATGCAATATCCAGATGTATACTATTGAAAAAGTAAGGCAAATCTCCATTTTTTTTTCCCAATTCACTAAATATTCTCTTAATACAGCTGAAGTCTAAGTATGGGCAAAGTGACCTCCTTTTGCACATTAGATTAATCTCAAATTTTCTTGGATAAACTTATCACTATAAGCACATGGAAATTACAAATACTTTTTAAAAATCCACATAGCAAAAATAATTAAATTGGTGTGTTGTGTTACTCATCTAACATAAATATTTATATAAACTGTGTAAGTGGCTATTTTGAAGATTTGAGTAAACTTATTCTTATGCTTTTGTGAAAATGGAGAAGTAAAACCTTTCAGGAATATATGGACAGACTCCGAGTCTCATATTGTGAAGTAGCATAACACTTTAGCAGAGTTGTCTTTTCATCCCCAGGTTAGAGTGGCCACCCTGTTCTCACAACATCTGGCAACACAGATGGAAAGAAAATTAATGGGGGTAGTAATCATTGACCTCATGTAAAAATAAACAAGTCTTCAGACTATGTAGAATAGCTCACACTTAGAAGAGGTCTTGAATATTTATTTCATTAATTGCCAGACTTTAAAGGTCTGCACTTGATAATGCCCTATGCCATAACATGACAACACTGTGTTTAAGATGTAATAAGACAATGGAACACATACCTATGAAAAATTGTAGAATGCAACTCCTTTCCCATATTGATAAAAAATCAAATATATAGGTCATATTTGAAGGTAAGAACTTGTGGTAAATATCTCTACTGATTCTTTCTACCCCTAGGGGTAAGTGAGTCCACAATAAGCTTCATCTAAGAAGTAAAAGGTTATTAAAATATTTGTGTTCTGCAGAGGATTTTTCAAATAATTGGTTAAAGATAGTATTGGTGATAGGATTCATACATAGAACAGAAGAAGAGCATTATGGTTGTTTATATAATTGTTGATAATAAAGAAATCTGGGTCACTACAGGGCCTATGAGTTCTACACTGGCTATGGCCTGAACTTCTCTAAACACTGATAAGGACTATAAGGGATGAATAAGATAGTGTCCAAATCATACAATTGGTACATCACCCTCCTCAGTCTTGTCTTTCACCTTATCTCAGGTAATATGGCTTTTCCTTCTACCAGCCACGTTATTTTATATAGTCCACTATATTGACTGATGAAAATCTTCATTAAAATATTGCACAGTCTTTATTTAAAAATAAAAGTGAACAAGTCTTCAGCATCTGGCTGATTTTAATACTTGAAAAATATGGGCATCATACCATGAGGGGTATAAATAAAATATGTAAAGAAAAAAATCTCTGAAAAAATTGAGCATCATAGGGAGATTTCTATCAGCTCTGTGCAAATCATAATACATCAATGGCCATGGAAAAATATTGTCGAAATCTGGGTTTCTTATTGTTGTTTTTATTTATATAATTGTTGGTAATAAATACAGTCTGGGGGCAGCTAGGTCACACAGTGGATAAAGCACTGGCCCTGGATTCAGGAGGACCTGAGTTCAAATCTGGTTGCAGACACTTGACACGTAATAGCTGTGTGACCCTGGGCAAGTCACTTAAACCTCATTTTCCTACCAAAAAAAGAGCTGGGGGGGGCGGGAAGTGATAAGGAACAAAAGAGATGAATGATTTAGTGTCCACATCATACCATTGGCACATCATTCTCCTCAGTCTTGCCTTCAACCTTATCCCAATATGGCGTTTCCTTCTACCAGCCACATTATCTTGTATAGTCCAACATTGTGTCTCCTGACCTCTTTCTATTTATAACTAAAGATAAAAAGTCAGGAAACAAACAAGCAAAGGGTAACAAAGTAAAAAACAAAAGGTTAAAAAAAGGAAAAAAGGTAACAAGGTGAACATTCTGTAAGAAATAGGTTAAACAAATAAATAATATATCAATATATCAAACACTTCCCTTTTACTATAATAGGGAAATTTCATTGTTTTTATTTGTTTTGTTTATTTTTGGACAAGGAATGTTGAGAAAAGGGATTATTTTGACTGGTCATAAGATGAAAACCACTGATATGGTATACATTGCTTAAAAGAGCTAGAGATTTTAGGTGTGGATAAAAGACCCAAGGTGGACTTGATAGCAATTTTCAAGTCTAATGAAGAACTGTTATGTGAGAGACTGTTTTGCTCTGTTCAGTTTGGCCCCAGAGAGCAGAACATCAGAAGGAATGTATAGAAATTGCAGCAAAGCCAATTGAGTATGTATGTATGCTTGTATGCAAGTATATATGCATGTATGTGAGTATATGCATGTGTGTATATGTATACACATATGTACATGTGTGTCTATATATACACATATACATATATATACACATATACATATATATATACACACATACATATATACACACATATCTATATCTATATCTATATCTATATCTATATCTATATCTAAATCTAAATCTAAATCTAAATCTATATCTATATCTATATCTATATCTATATCTATATCTATATCTATATCTATATCTATATCTATATCTATATCTATATCTATATCTATATCTATATCTATATCTATATCTATATCTATATCTATATCTATATCTATATCTATATCTATATCTATATCTATATCTATATCTATAAATGGAATGGCCTGTCTGGGAATATAGTAGTTTCCACCTCATTGTAAATCTTTGAGCAAAGATAGACCGACCACATTATTTCCAGTATACAGCAGTGGGTTTCTTTTGGGGGTATAGGTTAGCATAGTTACCTCTGAGGGTTCTTCAATCTCTGATAGTCTATGTTCTGAGATTATACTTGGACTTTCACCCTCTCCAAAATAGAGAACAAAAAAGTGCAAATGTTTTATTGGAAAGCAGAATAAACATCTTGCATGTGAATTTTTTGTAGACTTTATATCATTCAACATTATCAAAATCAAATTCTGGATAAGCCTCCATTAAAAGCAACTCAAACAGTCTCTTCCCTGATAAATAACTCTTGCAGTTATGTGCAAATGTTTATGCAAATGATAGTCTCCTTTCCAACTCTGATTCTGATAACATTTGTTTTAGAAGGTTCCTATAGCTTTCTTCTTTGGAAAAATATTATGACCCATGACAGTACCTGCTGCGGGTGAAGCATCTCCTTAAACATGTTAATATTCTAATACCAGTGATGTTACATTTTGAAAATTCAGTGAAACAGAAGGGCATTTCATGTTGAGATAATCACATTTTTCAAATTTTCTAATACCCATTTAACCATGAAGATGTGTTCTTTAGTAATCAGTATTCTTTTCTTTCTTTCCTATTTTTAATCATTCAAACACTGACAAGTTTTGCCTACTGAAGAAAAGCAGGGAGGATGATACTTTATTCTTGATAGAGAGGATAGCTTGCACTGATGAATCCTATGCAGCAGGTGTCTGATGGACCATTATTTAATCTCTGCTTTGGGAAAGAGCAATTAAATGGTAGCTGTTGGTATTTGTTTAATAAAAACTCCAGATGTTGACAATGTTTTCCCATGGCCATTGATGTATAATGATTTGCACACAGCTGCTGGAAACCTCCCTAAGATGCTCGATTGTCCCAGAGATTTTTTTTTCTTTACATATTTTATCTATACCCCTCATGGTCTGGTGCATGCATTTTTCAAGTGCTAAAATCAGCCAGATGCTGAGGACTTGTTCACCTTTCTTTTTCAAATTAGGACTGTGCAATATTTTAATGAAGAGCATTTTCATCTGTCAATATAGTGTTAGTACTGCAATCCTTTAGTTAACCTATTGGAGCAGAGATTATAAATTATATGTGTTGCTGCTACACACAATTCACCTATGCCAACTAAAAAGCATCTAAATGAAATGAAATGCAAAGGGTAATAGCACTGGTGTGGGGTAAAGGGAGGAAGGAAGGAGGAGAAGAGAGGGACAGAGAGAAAGGGGGAACTAGCTGTTGGTAATTGACTTTTTTCTTTTTTTATGAAAGATAATAGGTCTTTGTAGAGGGTCCCTTCATCCACATATCAGTAAAAAAGCATTTAGAGAGGAAGGGAAGAAGAGAAAGGTAGAAGGGGGAGAGAGGAATTTAGGGAATTATAATCTGCTCAAAGGCAGAAACTTTCTATTTTATAAAACCCAGTACCTTTATAGGTGATCAGATATAATTTTTCAAAATAATGTCATTTACCTCTGTATAAGACCAGTTCAATTAATAGAGCACACTGGTTTATGTTTATTTAATTAATTCATCATAGCTTTGGAATGGAGAGAGGAGTTATATTGACAGTGCAGGTACTCTACCTCTTTTATGAAATTATTACCCATGTGTTGCTTGGCCACACAATTCCTTAGAGGGTCCTGTCAACTCATTTAACTGGATGTCAATGGAGTAGAAGTATATCCATGTCCATTTCCTCTTCCAGGTTCTAACTTTATTTTTAGTGGCTCAGATAAACAGTTCCTACCCTCAAGGAGCCTAAGTTTTATGGGGATAAAAAATACAGACAAATATGTGCATACAAGACATAAATAGATTAGATAGATATCTTGTGATAATCGTGATACATATCAAGTTTTGCCTACATCTCAATATATTTCTTTCATTTCAGTAATAACATGATCATCTTCATCATTATACTTAATATTTGTACAGCACTATGTGACCGGCACAATTATTGTCTCATTTAATCTTCATGACAATCCAGTTGTTGTGCTAGTGAGGAAGGAGGTGCTATTATTATCACCATTTTACAAATATAGAAGCTGAGGCAAAATGAAGTTAAATGGCTTGCCCCAGGTGACACAGCAAGTGTCTGAGGCTAGATTTAAACTCAGGTTTTCCAGACTCCAGGCCAAAAGTTCTATCCCCTGTTCCAATGAGCTGCTGACAGACAAACATGGGGGGGGGGGGAAAGACACAGAGACAGAGACAGACAGGTTGAAACATAGAAGGACAGAGAGAGGAGAGAGAAAGAGAGAGAGAGAGAGAGAGAGAGAGAGAGAGAGAGAGAGAGAGAGAGAGAGCAAGAGAGAGTGAGAGAATTAAATTAGATTAAAGGAAGACACTAGCAGTGAGGAGGGTGGTAGTAACTAGGAAAGTCCTCCTGAAGAAGGATTTGATTTAAGCTGAATCTTGCATGAATTCAGAGAAAGAGGAATTCAGAGGAAGAGTTGAAAAGAAAAAGTACTCCGGGGATGGAATAGGAGAGGGTGGGAAGTCAGTGAAAAAGATTAGGAATTGGTATATCATGTATGAGGAATAGCAAAAAGGACCAGAGTTACTAGAAGATAGCATATGTGAAGGGGAGCAAATTCTAAGAATGTAAAGATAGGAAGAACATGGTTGTAAAGGTCTCTACATGTTAACAAATGATATTCTATTTTATCCTGGAGGTAATAGGCAACCACTGGAGCTTACTGAGTAAGGATTTTACTTTAGGAAACTTGCTTTGGCAGCTGTGGAGAAAATGGGTTGGAATTGGAAGAGCCTTAGGTTTGGGAAACCAATCATAAAGTTATTACAGTAGTCTCGGTTTGAGGAGATTGGGGCCTTCATTAGGCTAGTTGCTATGTGAAGGGAAAGAAGAGGATATTTAAAAGGCATATGAATGCCTACACTTTAAGACTTGGCATCAGATTGGATATATTGAGTGAGTGTCAAAGAGCAGTTGAGATTGACACTGAGGGATAATATACGTAAACTACGTGCGAACCTTAAAACCCTACATGGTGGTAGTGGTGGTGGTGAATAGTTCCTGTTATGTGATAAGCCAGGATTTAGGCATATTTTTTGTCTAGTGTAGAAAAACTAACTTAAAGAGACGTAGAACAGAAAAAATACTAATTTTCTCCCTTTTTTTGTCTGAAGGATACAACTACTCTTCAGTTGATTAATTAAGCTATCTTACTTTAGGAAATTGGACTGCTATAGTAGCATCTTGGAATTAAATAGTAAAAACTCTTGAACCAAAGTCAAATGTCTATTATTTCATTGACAAGGGTTTTATTCAACTGAGGCCAGTTGCATTTTGTCTATAATATAATATGTTTTAAACTGAGTTGCCTGGGCTTAGAGAGGTTACATCATTCCTATAGCCACAAATGTAGTCAGTATTAAAGGCAGGATTTGATCCCAAATTTTCCTGACTCCAAAGTTGAAAAAAGCTATAAAATAGGAATTTTTTCCTACAAAGAGCAAATCATGGCTTATGGTGCACAGTACAACATGGAATAATGTTGCTAAGGGATGATGGAGGAGGGATGATTGAAGTATTATGGAAAACAATCCAGTAGAGAAGCAGCAACAAAGAGGAAAATCCAAACCCAGGTACAACCAAGCATTGAGAAGTAGGGGAGAAGGTATGCCATGGATTTGGTGCACTGGGGAGAAGTTTACTTCATGTTGTTATGGACTAATAGAAGGCAAGAGGATAGCATGTGGAGATAGGAGTCTTTCTGGGAAGTGAACATGTCCTCCCTGATATGAAATTATGCAATATTTCATTCCAATGGCAGTATACTGGGGCAAAATTCCATTCAACCAATGCCAGTTAGCTCTGAAATATAGCATTCTATTTTGTAAAGGGATACCTCTACTAAAAAAAAAATTCATAGTATACAAAAACACTTAATGATATTTTTCAATTGATTACATTCATTAACTTGGGTGTAAGGATAATGACCTATTTTCAAGATTAAAAAATGTTCCTGTAACCTCTAAATTAAACTGTTACTTTCTTGTGTTGACAGCACTTAACACAGTGCCTGGCACATAGTAGGCACTTAATAAATATTTATTGGATAAATGAATGAACTTAGCCACTATATATTTCCAACCCAACTCATTGCATTGAAAACACAGAAAACTATGGTATTCCCTTAAAAGTTGATGCCAAACATAAAGGGTTAATAAAATATTCTGTGAAAAGGAAAGCATGATGCTATCACAGGTTCATCTGAAACAAAGTATATACACCAAATAAAGAAACCATATTTATTTCTTACCAAAAGTGCTGCTATTATTCAAGTTAGAAAGACGTTGATGAATAATAACAAAACAATCACATTAAACACATTAAAATACACATTAAAATGTATATAGTGTTGAAAAATTACATTGGTAAAGAATATATATGTGTATACACACAATATTGTGAAACTCACATATTTTCATTCTATAAACTAGGCAATTCTATTTTTATTTATTTTTTTAGTGAGGCAATTGGGTTTAAGTGACTTGTCCAGGGTCACACAGCTAGTAAGTGTTAAGTGTCTGAGGCCAGATTTGAACTCAGATACTCCTGAATCCAGGGCCGGTGCTCTATCCACTGCGCCACCTAGCTGCCCCTAAACTAGGCAATTCTAATGGATTTGACTCACCTTGCTATCTGTAATTAACTGATGGCTTCCAATTTAAAAAATCCTTCCAAGTCAATAGTCATGAACTTTCAGATCATTGTGTTGCAAAAGGACATTTTTAAATAGCTTAAATATTACTAAGGTTTAAATAAAATGACTAAGGAGAATCATATAAGAGTAAGGCATCTATTTTTGGCTACCCAAACTGTAATAATTACTTATAATTACTTGATTAGAATATGCACATTAGAATATTAATGCAAATCATTTAACATAAACTGGTTTGTAAATAAAGCATATATAATAGAGTATGAGGAATGACTGACATTTAATCTTGAATATCTTTATATACATGTTGGTATTTAAGTCCTATTTTGATTTGATCATATGAAGGAATTTTTTAAAAAGAGACATAAAATTCAAGAACAGTTACTTTCTTTGCTGATATTGATAATAGTAAAATTGACAGCTAAGTGTTGCAGTGAATAGAGTGCTGAGCCTGAAGTCAGGAAGATTCACCTGTCTGAGTTCAAATGTGACCTCAGACGCTTACTATCTGTGTGACCCTGTACAAGTCACTTGCCCCTGTTTGTTTCAGTTTCCATCTGTAAAATGAAGCTAGGAAAGGAAACTACAAACCATTCCAGTATCTTTTCCAAGTAAACCCCACATGGGATCAAGAAGTGTTGGACATAACTGAAATGACTGAACAACAATAATAATAATAAAATTTATATATGAAACTGATACCTTTGAGTCTAGTGATAAAAATGAATGCGTGTTAGTTTTATGTGCCACTACCCTCCTTTAAAGTTGCCACTTTTTATGTATTCTTAAAGGAAACAAACTTTAAGGAAATAAAAAAGTAAAACAAAAGAAAATACTTCTTTTTTTCTTCTTCACTGAAATCATTCATAGGATCATAGTGGTCATCTGCTGCATACCTTAGATTATATAGATGAGCATCTGAAGCCCCAAGAGATAGGTGATTTGCCCAGAGTTACACAGGTGGTAAGTGGCAGAGCCAATATTTGAACCATTGATTCCTCTGAATACAAATTCAATGAACTTTACATTTAACCACTAACTCTATAAACAACCCTCTCCAAGTCTTTGAGTACCTATATATTATTTTATAATTGTCACACTTTACCTATTGTTCCAGATTAAACCCTTCCAAATTTATACATGGTCTTTGTAATTTATAAGGCTAAAAATGCATCTCCCTGTGGCAAATGGGGTAATGAACCTGACATCACTTTTTCTTAGGCTGCGCCTTAGATAAATGACATCACTGAGCTCTTATCAGCATGGCAGGACCTGTCAGAACTTTTTTTCTACTTGCAAAACTTTTATAAAAAAGACAAAAAATCCCTTACATTTTCTCTATATTATGATCAAACATCATAACAGAATTTGAGTAGAGAAGCCTGAATATATGCAGATAATTTCCACGGGCAATTTTCACTGAACGGAAAATGATTTGATTCAAGCCAATTATCCAAACACAAGAAGTACACATCAATTATCAACAACATTTTAACCAAAAATAGCCGTTTCTAGAACTAAAGCTATATGTGTAGTTATGTACAGTTATAATTGTGCTGTTAAAATGTACTTTTGTTAAATATCTTCCTTTAGTGGGTGAAAGTGATATTTCTTTTCTGTCTCCTATAATCCTGCATGACACTATCAGCCCCTTAACAACAGAGCCTATCATCTACATGGTGGGTGTTTAATAAATAGTCATTTAACTATTCTCAGCAATATAATGACCCGAGACAATACAAAAGGACTTATGATGACGCATACCAACAAAGAAAGAGCTGATATTGATTGAACACAGACTGACATATTATTTTTCACTTTCTTTCATTTTTTTCCTTTTATTCAAGTTTTCTTATACAAAATGACTAATATGGTAATATTTTACCTTATTGCACATATATAATATATATCTAATTGCTCTCTCCTTTAGGGAAGGGGGAGGGAGGATGGAAGGAGGGATACAATTTGGAACTTAAAACTTAAAATAAAAGTGTTATTGAAAAATAGTGATTAAATGACTATTTTCTTTTTTATTTCAGTAATTCAAATACCTGATATAGGTAGATCAACCTAACTGACCTTTTCATTATGTTTATCCTATAATATTAATAGTTTTATATCCCTTGAAATTATGATGGGAGATTGAGAGAAGAGGTTAAATTTGCCACCACTTACATATTAGGATTAAATTTAAACATATTGAAAAAACATAACTACATAAATTAAGAATTGAGCAACTAATGACACATTTTGTCTAAAGAATTAGTATATTTCTCTTATTATTATGGTAAAGAGGAAAGAGCACTGATGTCAGAAGAGATTCATTAAGAACCTAGCTTTGTTAGTAATGACGTTCTCAAATATTAGCTAAGTTGGAGTCTAGGAAAGAGGGACAGATAGAGAGCAGGGAACATTTGAAACCTTTCCAGCATGGTAGGAGGAAACTGTCAGACTTTATAATCCACCAGCACAACCAATGCATTAAATGAATCTATTAGAGTAGCATTTCTGCATACTAAGACTCTAGATATATCCATAATAAATCTAGTATTTGAAAACCAAAACTCTTAGTGGAATGGTAGGACAAATGAAATTTAGACATTTTTCATTAGTATGAATATCTTTAATGAATAGGAACAAAAGGATTCTGCAAATGGTGCCTATGTTTGCATTCATGCTTTGCATGAAATAAATATTTGATAAATCCATCTTTCATTTAATTGATTTTAATATCCCCAAATCAAATCACTTAATAGAAATGTCCATATTGCATGTTGTTTTGTGTACTGAGAGCCTAGTATACTAGTTACACAAAGAATATTCATTAATTTTTAAGGCAATTTTTTTTTGCCATGGTATGGGGGTTAAGTGACATATCCAGGGTCACACAGCTAGTAAGTGTCAAGTGTCTGAGGCCAGATTTGAACTCGGGTACTCCTGAATCCAGGGCCAGTACTTTATCCACTGTGCCACCTAGCTGCCCCCAAGGTGATTTTAAAAAAGAATCATGAAGATTGTTTTGTTGATACTAGAGAAACAAAAAGGAGACTAAGACATGCCAGAATGACCCATGTAAGTTACTGTTGCAAGACCTAAACTGAGACAGCAGCCATGAAACTTATTGAATATGGTGAATGTCAGCTGTGTAGCCCATAGACCAATGTATTTTGTAATTCTTTTGAGAGTAAATAGGACCTTTACCAATTTCATATATTTCTATAAATAAAATTATAATATATACACTTGCCACCTCATGAGGATAGTAAGGGTGAGATTCTGCTTTCAAAAGACTTATTTTATGAATGCAAATTCATAGGATATCTATATGATTTTTAATCATAAAAGTATTTTATTATTGTCTAGTTAAATGAAGAGATAGTTTTCATTTGTTTTTATAAGATTTCTACTATCAATTTTTTCTCCCTCCCTCCCCTCCCTCCACCATCCCCAAGACAGCAAGTAATCTGATATTGGTTATATATGTACAATCACATTAAACATATTTCTGCATTAGTCATGATGTGAAAAAGGAATCAGAACAAAACGAAAAGAAAAACAACAAAGTAGATATTTTATGGTTCAATCTGAATCTATATTCCACAATTCTTTCTTTTTCTGGATTTGGAGGGCATTTTCTATCATGAGTTCTTTGGTACTATCTTGGACCATTGTATTCTTGAGAAGAGTCAAGTCTATCACAGTTGATCAACAGACAATGTTGCTGATACTGTGTACAATGTTCTCCTGGTTCTGCTCATCTCATTCAGCATCAGTCCATGTAAGCCCTTCCAGGTTTCTCTGAAATCTCCCTGCTCATCATTTCTTACAGCACAATAGTATTCCATTATATTTATATAACACAACTTGTTCACCCATTCCCCAATTGATGGGCAGCCCCTCAATTTCCAATTCCTTGCAACCACAAAAAGAGCAGCTATAAATATTTTTGTACATGTGGGTCCTTTTGCCTTTTTTATATCTATATGATTTGAAGTGTATTTAAGGACTATTCTTAATTTTATTTGCAAAATTCATTTGTGGATTTTTTTTTTCTCTTCTGCTTCCTATTGGCATGTGTTGCTTGTTTTTTCTCTAAAAAGATGTAAAGTGCTGTAGATAATTACAACATCGGTAAATTGTTTACCTGCTAGAAGCAATGTTCTGTGTATATTCTATGTTTAAAGAATTATAGTATGATTTTGCTTAATTTTTTATGAAGGAGTTCATAAGACTATTTCCCCCTTGAACATACTTTATTTATTCTAATTCAAATGACAGAATGTTATGGTTGGAGAGAATTTAGAAATCATCTAGTACACAGTAAACTGTATTGTAATGATAAACAGTAAAAGCCTTGGATACTCTGATTAATATAATGACCAAAGTCAATTCTAAAGGATTCATCATGACAAAAAAAAAATGCTATCCACCTCCAAATAGAGGACTGATGAACTCTGAGTGCAGATTGAATTATGATTTTGTTCACTTTTAAATTTTTCTTACTTTTTTCTAATGTGGCTAATATGGAAGCGTTTTTTTTTCATGATTGCATAATTTTAACCATATTGCTTGCCTTCTCAGTGGGTCAGAGAGAGGTGATAGCAAAGGAGGGACAAATTTTAAAACTAATTTTTAATGGATGCTAAATAATAAATTTATTGACAAAAAAGAAAAGAAAATGAAACCACCTAGCACAAACTTCCCAGGTTTGTTATGAGGATCAAATGATATAATAATTGTAAAGTACTTAGTACGTCTGGTACATTGTATGCCCTTTTTAAATGGCTGTTGTTTTTGTTGTTGCTGTTGTTGTTGTTGTTATTCAGTTGTTCTTTAGACTGTTAGTTCTTCTTTACCATATAACCTAGGGATATATATATATATATATATATATATATATATATATATATATATTTTTTTTTTTTTCTTCTTGACCTGTAAAACTCTCAATTCTGTCAGATACTATTTTTTTACACCAGCCAAGTTTTGTTATGAGTGTCATTTAGTTCCATCTTTAAAATAGAAAACTTGGCACTTGAGTACTGTCTTTTTTCTCTTTTCAGGTTTCTTTTGAGGCTTCAGTTCTATGGTATCTCTCTGGTTATCTCTATAATGGAAGTTCTGTTTCCATACAAAGAAAACCAGACGCTTGGTTGCAAAAAATGTGAGCTATTCAGAGTGTAAAATGTCTCATTTTTACTTTTGAAGAAAAACTTAGAATACTGAATAATTTCAGGAAGCCGTAGCTGTCTATTGTCTCTTCCCACTATATGCTTTGAGAGTTTCTATCTATGGGTGGCTTGTCTTTGTAATAATTAGCAATACTTAATAGGTTGTATTCTTCCCTTAAGTAAATATGTTCAGACAACCAGAGAAAATTAGTGTTAAAAATTATTTTTGCTTTCAGTGTGACATATTTAAAGACAAAAAATATACATATATACAGATATGATAACATATGTATATCTGTATCTCTGTCGCTGTCTCTCTCCCTCTCCCTCTCCCTCTCTCTCTCTCTCTCTCTCTCTCTGTCTCTCTCTCAACTCATTAGACTTCAGAAAGTTTGTGCCAAGTACCAAGTTGTTGAATAACTAATGGTGACTTTCTTTGGTCAGTTAGACCTGAGTTCAAATATGATGTCAGATTCTTACTACATCATCAATTAGTTAATGAGACCAGGAATTTGCAAATCAGAAACCTAATGGTATAGACATAGAATCAGTATTAATAGTCAAATTGTAGCAAGATGATAGGTATTCTTTTTTTTTTTTGTATTTTCATTAAGTTTTTCAGAACAGTAATCACCTTGATCATTCAGATCATATGAACATAGCATAATTATCTGGATATTTACAATGATGATATTAAAGCCTATATTGATGAATACTTGTTTTCTCAACTTTTTTGTGATTATAATGATATAGCCTATTGGATTATGTAAAGAATTAATTGTTATCTGAGGGTTTTATAACCCCATCTTTTGGCTAGAATTAAAAAAAAAAAACCTGGGTGTGCGCACTGGCCTCAGGGGCTCCGCAAACGGCACAGTGCTACACCCACTGGTTGTAACCGTCACCATGGCATTGGCACTTTACGTCATCACCACTTTCTGATGCCTACATGGACCTTCCAAAATTATAATGATTGGAAGCCCAGTGAGGGCAGTCATGTGACTGTCAGAGTGGCCAGCCAATTGTCTGGGAGCTGTGTGTGGTCAGCTTGGGGTCTGCTGGGAAGAAGGGAGTTTTTTTTTCACCATTCTAGCTTGAAGCTGGAAGGCAACAGGATGCTGCTGCGTGTTCTCAGCTGATTCCTGGGCAGTGGTGTTGTTAAGGTTGTATAATTTCCCTTTCCCCATTTTATTTCCTTCACCTTAATCCTACTGATCCTTTTTGTGGTTTTTTTTTTAAGTTCATTCTTGTTAAATAAATCCTGCTCTGTTTTGAGGGAGACTGTCTGTCTCATTCCTTGCCCCAATATTGTGGCGAGCCACTTAGCTAACACTACCCAATTAAAAATTGGTCCCCACAGTTTTGGCGAGCCAGCCAGGAGTTGATTAATCTAGCGAATTTCTTTACAATTATAAATTTCAAAAGAGAAAACCCCCCAAATTTTTTCATTTAAAATTTCTGACAATATTTAGTTTGTAATGAGTGAAGAGCACCATTTCATAGAAGTTAGAGAACTGGCCTTAGAACCAGAAAGCATGTTCAAAGCCTTTCTCTAACACATAATGGATATATGACTGCTGTTTTGGTAAGTAGCCCAGCTTAGTATAAAATAAATGGAAGCCATGCCAAATTTTACATTTTAATTTCTTATACCATTGAGAGGTTCCCACAGTTATCATTATTAAGTTATTTGTTGCTTAGGATGCTTATTAGCATAAGGTAAACTCAGAAATAGCTCAGTCACTTAGAATTATTTAAAGATTTTTTTTTCCATTAAGTATATTTTCCTAATTTCTATTGAGCCTAATAATTAAGATGGCCATAATTGTTAGCCATCAAGGCCAAAAACAATATACGAGCTTTGTCCATCTTTGTTTGCTACAAAAATAATCAGGTGATTTTCTTTAAAATGAGTAATTTTACACGCAAATTAAATATTATTACCAAAAATTTTTATAATATCAAAAACAATATTGACAAAATACCCACACTCATACTTTGAACACGTCTAATATACTGTCAAAAAATGTTGGCATTTAATAAATAATAGCTGGTGGTGGTTTAGATACTTTTTCTTTTTGGTTTTATAATTAAAATTTAATTAATATTATAAGCATAGATCTTTTTTGATTTACTAATTCTCCTCATTTGGATCCAAAGGAAGGGCACAGAAAATTTGGAAGAGGAAAAATATTCAAGAACCAAATATTACCTCATTCTGGAATGTCCATCATCTGTAGAATTTGTGTGTCAATAGATAGCAGCTGCTCCCCTCTGGTTTTCTGCCACATATATGATTTTTAAAGGTTGATTCTAGGAACCAGTTTTATATTAGAATTTAAATTTTGGTAAATATGATCATCAAGATAATTGTTCCAAATAACATTTAGCATTTAAGAAAGTTTCTCTTGAGATTTTCAGAAGTTTCTGATCACTATTAGTCTGTCCCTGCCCAATCATACAATTAGAACCTTGCCAATTAACATGTAGAAAGCTGCTACTGATACTTTGTTTCTCCCTTTCCAGAAAATACTGTGCCTATATTTAGCTCAATCCTCTTAATTATCAGGACTAAAAATATAGATTTAAAGTTATTGAGAGTTGGTGTGTTGGGGCAGCTAGGTGGTGCAGTAGACAGAGCACTTGCCCTATAATCAGGAGGACCTGAGTTCAAATCTGGCCTCAGACACTTGACACTTACTAGCTGTGGGACCCTGGGCAAGTCACTTAACCCCAGTTGCCTCACCAAAAAAAAAAAAAAGGTGGTGACTCATAGAGTTGCTAAAAAGAATCAATGGCATCTCTGACCACACCAAGGTATAATTTGGGACCCTTAGTAGAACGACTTCTTTCATTTTGTCTTTAGACAGTTTACATTTAGAGGTAACATGATATCTTGGGGAAGAACACAGGACTTTGAATCAGAAGATTTGTATTCAAATTTTACTTGTTCCAGGTGACTTGGGAAAAATCATTTAACCAAAGCTCAGGCTCCTCACTTGTAAAGGTCAGAAAAATGTTTTACCCATGTACATTACAAAATTGTTGTAAGGAAAGAACTTTGTAAAATTTAAAATCCTTTATAAATAAGGATTGTACCTTGGATTTTATTGTTACAGGGAATTTCCTTCTACCAATGCAGGTCAGTTGATCTCTGAAACTTAAAAGCTTAGAGTGTAGCCTAGAACATGATTAAAATAAGTGATTTGACAAGGGTCACACTGAAAGTATGTGTCAGAGGCAGGATTGTACTGAAATCTTTCTGGCTTTGAGGCTACCTATCTGTAAATAGATTGTAAATTACTAGAGAACAGGGTCTGTCTTTGGTCTTTCTTTGTAACCCCCACATGTAGCAAAATATCTGGAAGATAGTAGGTGCTTATTAAGTATTTACTGACAATGACATAAAGGAAATTTTTAAAATAAATACATTTTATTAGTACATTTCTATAATATATAGCAGTATATCTGGAGAGAACAACCACTAGGTTGTTTTTTTCCAAAGAATGTTTCCCTCACATTGTCTGGGTTTATGAGGAGCTTTATTACAAGACCATTTAAAGTAGAGGGGAAAAAAAGTTAACATACCAGTGGTCATTATGAGACTTTTCATTAAGATGTCCCTCACATCTTCTGTTTCCCCATGCCTAGATAAACTCATGCTATAAATGATAGGCTCTGAGATGACAGCATATTATAGGGGGACAAGACAACATTTTTGAATTTGCTCAAAAAAGAGGTAAATGATTATCTACTAGAGAGATATACAGAGATTTTTCAGAATTGTTCTACTATTCAAAAATAAATTGAAACAATGTAGTATGCAAAAAGTTGTATAAGACTTAAAATCCTAAGTCAGTGTGATTTACAATGATAATGCTGATAATGAAGATGATATCATATAGTTGTCTGCCCAAGATGATTCTCTCCACTACTAGTCTCCTTCACAAGAGAACATTCAAGTAGAACATAAACACCTTGAGGGTAAGGATTGCTTTTAATTTTCTTTGTTTCCTTTACCTCTATACCAAAATGAATAATAAATACCTGTAATAAATATTTTTTGAATTGGATTGAATAAGATATCCCACATACAGTAGCACTGAATAAATTACTTTGAGTTGAACAACTTTATGTACAATATAGAAATTGGGAAATTAATTATTTACCATGTACTTTTTGTGCCACCGGGGTCCTAGGAATAAATGATGTTTATTTCATGCTATCTTAGACTTATTTCATTTAATAAAATTACTATAACTTTACATATTAACTTTTCATTATTCAGAAATTTCCTTTGTCATATAAAAATAAAATTTTCCATGCCTCTAAAACTTGGTATGTTTCATGAATTTTCTCTCCTGTAAAAGCGAAAACAAGACTCAGGTTAGCTATCTATAAACCTTGGGTTGGTTCCAGATGTCCACACTGATTTCAACTGTTCTGGTAGACAATGTAGATTGTTTTAGAAATGGGCTATTATTGGGATCCTTCCAGACATAAAATAGTTCAAAACCATTTGTCCTCTTATCTTTTAGTCCACATTCTTTGTAACTTTTAAACATTGCACTAACAAAAATTTCTTTAATAATAATATTTAAAAAAAACTTCAGTAGTAATATTTCTTGCCACAGAGCATTATCTTTTTTTTTTTTAAGTGAGGCAATTGGGGTTAAGTGACTTGCCCAGGGTCACACAGCTAGTTAAGTATTAAGTGACTGAGGCCGGATTTGAACTCAGGTACTCCTGACTCCAGGGCCGGTGCTCTATCCACTGCGCCATCTAGCTGCCCCCATTATCTTTTTTAAAGTGAATTTTTGTGCTACTTAATACTTCCAGGCTGATAACAGAAGAAAATGGACGTTTCTGTTTATATATAGAACAAAAGCAGGTGAAAATGTATATTTATTCCCACGGACAGGAAAGATTATGTCTAAAATCAATGCATGTAAATCAATGCAATGTAAATTTACAAGGGATCTTTCTTTTCTTTTACATTAAACTTTGAAACTTATCTTTTAAAATATTGTTACTGTACTCTGAGAGGAGACCGTATATCATAATCCAACAAGCAAACATTTATTAAGCACCACTTATTTATTAAGCCAGACACTGCACTGTGTTGTGGCTACAAATATAAGAAATGAAAAAAAAAAATCCTGATTCACAAAGTGCTTTGAACCACAAGTAAAAGCTGAGAGTGGGGAAGGCCAACTTCCAGATATACAAATTCTTAAGAAAAAGTGCACTTAATTTTCTTTCATATCATGGGCAGACTATAAAGCAAAAGGAGCTAAAAAGGAACTAGAAAAGAGTTGAGGTAAATTATTCAGAACATAAAGCCAACAGTGTTCTAGTTACTTAAACCAATAAAGGGTAGTAAAACCTTATACAAATTTCAGAAAGAAAATTATGAAATATAACCTTAATTCCACTTTTAATGTTTTCGGTGTTTCTTTGGTGCAAATAGTGATTTCCTAAGTAGTTCTATTAAGCGTCGAACAATTAATGGTTAAGAGAAAAAAAATCCGAACATTTACACAAAGTTCTTTCTTTTGAAAGCTGTTCTTAGATTCCCTTTTTAGGAACTTACTCATAACTCTGATTCTACATGCTCTCCTGTTTTTATAAACTTCATCTGCGTGCATGCTATTGATGTTTACCTGGGTATTGTAACTAACTGCAGCTCTCAAATCACATTCTGTATTGTCATTTTGCATTTGTTTGATCATCTTAATCCAACTCATTTACCGACTTTAACAATAAGCTTACTACTTAAGCTGTGTAAAGTTTACAAGACATTTTATAATACATCATCACATTTGAGTCTCACAGCATCCCCCTTCAGGTACTATAATAGTACTTCCATCTTACAGAGGAGGAAAGTGAGACAGAGAGTTTAAGGGACTTATTCGGCATAGCTAGTGTCAGAATCTATATTTAAAGATAGGTCTTCTTGATTCCTTTTTTTTTTTTTAACTTTTTTTTTTTTAAGTGAGGCAATTGGGGTTAAGTGACTTGCCCAGGGTCACACAGCCAGGAAGTGTTAAGTGTCCGAGGCCGGATTTGAACTCAGGTACTCCTGACTCCAGGGCCGGTGCTCTATCCACTGCGCCACCTAGCTGCCCCTTGATTCCTTTTTAATAAACATTTTATTTAAAGTTTTGAGTTCCAAATTCTATTCCTTCATCCCCCTTTTTCTTCCTCGCCTCTTCCTTGAGGTCGTAAGCGATCAGATAGAGGTCATGCATGTGCAATTATGTAAGACATCATATTAGTCATTTTGTATAAGTAGACCCTAATAAAAGGGGAAAATGAAAGAAGGAAAGTGAAAAATAGCAAGCTGCAGTGTTTGTTCAATCAATATCAGTTCTTTCTTTGGAGGTGGATAGTACATTTCATCATTAATCCTTTGGGTTTGTGTTGAATCATTGTATTGCTGAGAATAGTTAAGTCATTCTTCATTGAACAATATTGCTATCACCATACACAACATTATTCTTGTTATGCTTACGTCACTATCCATCAGTTCATATAAGTCTTTCCAGGCCTTTCTGAAATCATCCTGCTTGTCATTTCTCGTAGCACAATAATATTCCATTACAATCATCTACCACCACTAAAAGAGATGCTATAAATATTTTTTGTACAACTGTTTTTTTTTTCCTTCTTCTCATTTTGGATGTCTTTGGGATATAAACCTAGTAGTAGTATTGCTGAATCAAGGGGTATAGACATTTTTATAGTCCTTTGGGCTTAGTTTCCAACTGCTCTCCAGAATGGTTGGATCAGTTCACAAATCCACCAACAGTGGATTAAAGTCCCAGTTTTCTCCCTTCAACATCCAATATTTTCCTTTTTTGTTACATTAGCCACTTTGATAGGTGTGATGTGGTACCTCCAATTTGTTTTGATGTGCATTTCTATCAACAGTTATTTAAAGCACTTTTTCAAATGATTGTAGATAGATTTGATTTCTGTCAGAAAGCTACCTATTCATATCTTTTGACAATTTATCAATTGGGAAGGACTTGTATTTTTATATATTTGACTCAGGAATAGAGTGTTGTAGGTACATGTTCTTCTCATATTCCACAGGGTTCATTCTCTGTTCAAGTGTTGGTTCATACCCCTTTGTTTTGTGGTATATATATGCTTGAGAAAATTTATTAGATTGGGAGGTCATATGTCCTTTTGTTGTTAATGTTCCCTCTTTACTTATTCACTTATTTTCCAAGTTTTTCACTTTCTTCTTCCTCTGATAGTTTATTGTTTTGTTTTGTTTTTTTTAACCCCCCACCCCCGGATTTTCCTTTGTTTTCTTTCTGAGTCTTTAGCCTCTTATGGGGGTTTCTTTTCAGGCTGGATCTCAAAAGTGTCTTAGCCTCCTCTCACATTTGCCAATCCATATTTCACCAGCATAAGTCTCTGTAACAAGTAACTTTTGGGTTAACCACCCAAAGCTGGCCCCAGTTGGATGCTGTGCTCTTTCCTTTAGGCTTAGTGGAGTAATGTGCAATACCTCATTACACACACATTCACACACAAACACGTTGAATCCTATCCTACTCCCTCTGTGCAGTTCAGACAGGAGCCATGTTGGTGATATAGGGTTGTCCACTGGAAATTCAAAACTTTTCAGTGCTGGTGTAATGGGGTTGTGGATCCCAGAAAGCTTTTCCCAAGGGTTGTTTCCTGCCACACTGATTGTCTGTCACTGCCTGAACAAATTTCTACAGACTGAAAAGATGGAAATCCTAGAAAAAGTGAGGGGGGCCAGGTTTTAGGATTGTGTTTTGTTATCATTCCCAGCTCTCGTGTCAGGTCCTTAGGTCTGCTCATGTCAAATACTTTCCAGTAGTATGGAAAGTGGGGGAGGGATGCTCAGTGATATCAGGGTGAATGAGCATCATCAATTCATGAATATTTGGGGGCAGCTTAACCTTCTATTGGATTCTTAGACCATAGAAACAGATGAAATTACATTATCTTCAGTGCATGATTTCTGCTCTGGAGAGGTTTGAGGGCTGATTGGGATCAGAGAAAATGTCTAGTCTTCTATTCTTTTGCTTCAGTGACCCAGAAGTTCCTAACTCTCTTTAAAATATTTAGCATGACTAGGGAAGAACAGTACTACTTGAAATTCTTCTGAATTGCCTATTTTTCTATGGATCCTCATGCAACATGCAGCAAGCTATTCACCAGGGACATCCTCTGTGATCACTTGGAAAAGATCACAAACTTACAGCTGTTTACTCATTAGGCTTGAATTGAACTTGAAGATTGCACTGCTTAACTGCTAAGCCTTCTCTAGGAAGAGACAATGAAGCAGCTTAATGGATAAGATAACATTTTGAATTTGATCAGAGAGTAGTAGTCTCATAGCAAATATTATGTGCAGTTACATATGTATGTGTGAGAGGAAGGGATGGATTATTTTACATAATATGAGGGTTGTGGCTCTATACTTAGTAAGCTTGGGGAAGTGTGCATTACCAGAAGCTTCATTACTTTAAAAAATAAAAGGAAGTTGTGACCAGAGCTGGACAAGTACTATTTGAGGCACACTCCACTGGGTTGAAGACTTTACATATGTATATCTCAATTTTATTGAGACAGTTACTTTGAAAGCAGGAAATGACTGGGTCTGAGCATATAAATGGATGAGAATAAGTTGTTGCAGGAAAGACAGGCTGGTGCCTAAAAGTAGTTCTGACCTTTATTTTAACAGAAATAGTGTATTGTTCCGACAAGACTTTTTTTTTCCTTAAAAAAATCACCATTTTAAATCAATCTGTTCTTTTGTTGTTTAAAAGATACTTTCAGATTCTATGCCTCTGACTCTGTGTATATCTCCCTATCCCTCTATACCATTGTTTGGCACTACTGCCTAAATGGACTTTTCTTTCATAGAAATATTTGACCAAAGTATTTATTTGGCTCTTTCCCAGTCTTTCTCTCCTTCAAGAGGCTTCTCCATTAAGAGAGCCTAGAGGAGAGCCTATCTTCTCTCTTGACAGCAGAACTCTCTTCTCCCAAATTTACATAGATATGTTCTATTTGGTAATTATTTTTTTCCATTTTGGGGGAGAATATTACCAAAATGTCCAAGTTGGAACTCCAGGTTATATTCCAAATGTAGAATTCTAAAACTGTGAGGGACAGACTGTAGAATTCATATAATAATACCCATTACCTAAAACATCTAGCTCCTGTTAAACTCCAGAGAGAGACAGAAAGGTCATTAGGCTTAGAAACAGACTATTCTATTCTTTAATACTATTAATTATTGGGAATTCTACTTTTTATTGAATTGAAATATGTCTGTCTTTAACTTCTACCTGTTAGCCCAAATTGACTCCTCTGAAATAAAACGGAATGATTTAACTTTTTTCCTGTAACAGCTCTTCAAATATTTGAAGACAGATCATCCTTCATTCTCCAAGTCTTCTTCAGTATAGACTATATGTTTATAATTAATTTTCCCTTGGAGAATATCTTAGAGGCAGGAAGATCTGAGTTCAAGACTTGCCTCTGCCACATACTATATTTTGACCCTAGGCAAATCACTAAATCTTTTAGTGACTCTAAAAATGTAGGTATCAAAGAAACTTCTGTTCTGCAGTGGTGGAAGGAGTTTCTTCATTTAGGAGTACTAGGTAACAAGGTCAGAGATCCAATTACCAAAAAATTTCTTCTGACAGGATTCCAAGTCCCTTTGTAATATTAACCTGTGGCAATCAGAAATTAAGTGAGAAAAAAAATGTGGTATCAATGAACATGATACCTGGAAATACTTAGTTTGTATAAATCTAGAAAAAAAATGCTGATAGGAAAGAACTGGCTTACATGAAACCATGATTTGTTTTGTTTTGATTATTTTTCTCTACAATTTAATGAATCAATTGATAACAGGTCAACTTTATATTTAAAGTTTATTAAGCACTTTCCTTTCCTTTTCTTTTATTCTTTTTTTTTTTTAATTTTGGCCAGGCAATGAGGGTTAAGTGACTTGCCCAGATTCACACAGTGAATAATTGTCAAGTGTCTGAGGCTGGATTTGACCTCAGGTCCTTTTGAATCCAGGGCCAATGCTTTATTCACTGATTCACCTAGCTCTCCCTAAGCACTTTTCCTTGCAACAGTTCTGTGAGTTAAGGATTATCCATATCAAAAGAGCATCGCTAATATTAGAACTCTCTTAGGTCATATTCCATATTGAGATAAAATGAGGCAAGGCACTGAACACAAATTATTGAAAATTTAACTCAAGGAGATTTACTTTGTACTAACATGGCAAAGAAGGGCAACACAAATACATTGAAACTTACAGCCATCTCCTTTATCCATATGGAAATATGTCTGTTCAGCAACAGGATAGGTTAAGCTGAGGGGTTTGAATTTCAGGAATCCAACAAGGCCATGGGGCATAAACTCTATGTGACTAGGTCTTTTTATATCTTTAGATGACCAGGAAGCTACATTGTGGGAAGATGGATACAATGGAGTACTATAGGTGGCTCTGTCCTGGGTCTACTCTATGTTGCCTGGGGTTATTGGCAGTATAAGGAAGTTGTATCTAGGAAGTTGGGGATCATTTATATGGGACAATAGGATCCCAGAGGCAGATTTATCTTCTTTTAAGTAAAGCTTCCTCATGTTGTGGGTAGGAGGAAAGAAGCTGTATCAAGGAAACACTGGTTCTGTCACAATCCCTATTTTAAAGAGGAAGAAATCAAAACTCAAAGCACATTAATGGCTTCTATATGATCTCACAGATGTGAACCTAGGTACCTATTCTGTCTTTACTCCAGATCTAGTAGTGCTTTTCCCACTGCACTATGTTCACTAACATAATGGTGTGAAAAAACAAATCTGTTTTTGCATTTGATCTTAAGTCCAAAGCAAAAACAAAGTGCTTAGTTGCCAAATATATGATTGACAGTGGAGTATACAGTCAAATGTTCACCGTTATCTGCCCTATTATCATTCCCCCATGTACTGACAATAAAGTCTTCTATCATTTTATATCTCTCCCACCCCGCCCCACACCAAACACACACTTCCCACCAATTCAAAACCCTTTGTCTTCTGGTAATAATGTCTTCTGTTCTTAGCTAGATTGACGTTCAGATAACTTTGGAACTTTTCCAGCTTGGTCAATTTACCAGAGCTTATATTCCACTGACATTGAAATGACATTCTCTGTGGAAACCTAAAAATACAAATTGATGCAAACATTAAGAAAGGAGGAGAGGGGGCAGCTAGGTGGCACAGTGGATAGAGCACCAGCCCTGGAGTCAGGAGTACCTGAGTTCAAATCCAGCCTCAGACACTTAACACTTACTAGTTGCATGACCCTGGGCAAGTCACTTAACCCCAATTGCCTCACTAAAAAAAAAAAAGAAAAGAAAAGAAAAGAAAAAAAAAGAAAGGAGGAGAGGATAGATGAAGCATGAATATTATTGGGATGATGACCGAAATAAGTTTTCCTTTGTACTCATTCATTTTACCTCAGTCTCTCTTTAGCATTCAAAAATATTCATTATTTGCACCCCAGGTTTTCTAAGCTCCCTCTACCAGTTTCTTTGACACTACACTCTTTTGCTTATACCTGCCTAATTACTCCAGTTTTCTCTTTTTTACAAATCACTTCCTCTATCTACTCACTAAACATAGAAAATACCCTAAAATTATGATATACCCTCTTCAACCTGGCAAAGCAATTTCACCTCTGAATGTCCAAAGGACTTTCAATGGTTCCATCATTTTCTATGGCTTGAAAAAACAAAACTCCTTAATTCATTCCCTTTCCTTCTTCTTTCCCTTTCCTTCTTCTGCAAATTATCCATGGTCAATCAACTTAGTATATTACAATTCTTTTTTTTTTAATTTTTTTTTAAATTTTGTGGGGCAATGGGGGTTAAGTGACTTTCCCAAGGTCACACAGCTAGTAAGTGTCAAGTGTCTGAGGCCGGATTTGAACTCAGGTACTCCTGAATCCAGGGCCAGTGCCTTATCCATTGCGCCACCTAGCCACCCCTATTAGTATTATTCTTGAAGTCCAAACACCTGAGTTTTAATTTGGGCTTTGCATCCAACTTGCTATGTGACTTCAAATAAATCATAACATTTTCTTGAGTGTCATATCTATAAAACAATATTATTACTCAGATTCCTTCCGACTCATACTGTGACTTCATATACAATTAATTATTTGTGCATAATACCTCTGAATTTTTTCCATTCTCTCCTGTTCTTACTGTCCTCTAGTTTATCCTAATCCAGAGCTCCATCAAAATGTATTCTTGCTCTTCCATCCTCTAGTGAAGGAGTAATTAACCTTTATGACATGGATCCCTTTTGCAGTCTTGTGAAGCCTATAGACTCTTCTGAATCATACATTTTTTTTTTTTTTAGTGAGGCAATTGGGGTTAAGTGACTTGCCTAGGGTCACACAGCTAGTAAGTGTTAAGTGTCTGAGGCCGGATTTGAACTCAGGTACTCCTGACTCCAGGGTTGGTGCTCTATCCACTGCGCCATCTAGCTGCCCCTGAATCATACATTTCAAAGCATAAAAATAACTTTACAAAGGAAACAAATTGTATTGATATTCAATTATCAAAAAAATTACAACAGCAATATCATAATCACTATCTCATTCACATCATTTATGATGTTCAACTAGAAATGTTTTAAGGAAAATTATTATTATTATTATTATTTTAGTATTTTAGTATTTTACATACTAAGTGGTACGATCCAGGAAGTGGTCCGGTCACTGATGTCCTGGTCTGCACTCTAATCTTTAACCAGGAAAGGCCCTCTACCTGCAGCCACATAATTAGCACTCCTTTAGTTCCTGAACCTGTGACTAGGGCCCTTACTCCCTTGTCAGAGACCACAAAAACTATTCTTTACCTTGGAACAGTGACCAGGCTTCATGCTCTCCTGTGGCCTCAAGCCCTAATGCTCAATTCTGCCTTGAATTGCAACCAGGGTCCCCAATTCCTTGTGACTAACTAGAAATGCTCCTCTCTACCCTGGAGATCCAGAATTACATATAGGCAATAGAGTTGCCGATCAATACCAAAAGCATCCAGTGCCAACAAAGGGGCCCCTATAATTATATAATTATTGAAATACATTATATCATGTATCTTTTTTATTTCTCTGATTCATTTTCCATCCTTGGGCTGAGATATTCTGAAGATGCTGTTGCTGCTATTGCATCTTCCTCTAAGATCCATAACTGGTGCTGCTGGTGGGTGTCCTCCTGACTGACCCCAGCCTTTTGTCACAGACCTTTCCTGCCAACCTCCTCATCCATTTTAGGCTTGAAAATATCTTATTCTAACCTATTGTTCACTCTGCTGCTCCAAAATTTGATTTGAAGATTTATTTTAAAGTTATTTGCAGGGGAATGTGTGAAAACTTCAGCTGTGTAGATTCCTCTCCTACCCCATCTTGGCTCTCGCTCGCTTACCCTCTTCATTCCATGTGTTTTGATAAAATGAATATTCATCTATGAAGAAATTATTTTCTTAAATCTATATAGATCAATGTTATTTAATTTTTAATAGTTCAGTCAATATTGATGTTCCAGTCATAATACAGCTTATTTATTCAATTCTGAAGGTATTTTAATATTTGCTTTTGTAGTGTAAGGATTTATTGCCTTTTGGTTTCTAAAACATAGGGAGGTCCTGGTATATAATTCTAATCACCTAATTTTATTTTCTAAGCATTCAGTTGATAATTTTTATCTCCTTTTTTTAAACAGTAATATGATCAAATTCTTTCATATTTATACAGCATGATGTAGCATAAACAACAATGGATTTGGAGACAGAAGACTTGAATTTGAATCCCATTCTTCTAATGCCTACCATGTGAAGGCAATTAAGCTCACTGGGCCTCAGTTTCCTTACTGTTTAAAATGAAAGGGTTGCATTAGATCATCTCTAATGTTCCTGTAAGCTCTAAATCCTTTCATCCTTTATTTGTTCAGGGAGATTATCTAGGTTTTAATTTATAATGACCCTTTCTTTTTTCTCACTTTTCTTCCTTTTAATATATGCTTTGAGCTTTTTTTTTTCTTATTATTAGCATGTTAACCTGAGGATAGAGGAAATAAATACAAGGATTTGGAAACAAAAAATCCACAACCACAATAACAAACTGGCTGCTCTTAGTCCTTATAAAAAAATGGTACAAGGAAGAGGTGAAAAGCAATGGCTACAAAAGCAGAAGGGGCAGGGATGATCCTCTTACCTGTGAACTAAGGACAATGCTTTGATAGACACAAACAATTCCATTCATATTGTTATTTGAAGTGGAGAATGCTAGATGTGTGAGAGCATTTGTTTTTTATTCAAAACTAGTAATGATAGGTTTTTTTCTTCAGTTTCATCTTATTTATTGTATAGCATAGTCTACATGGAGAGACTTAACGTCCACTAGCCACAGAATAGAAAAAGATTATATTCTCTGATCTATTCATTCACTTTCATTCTTCATACTTGACAATCTATCTTAAGAATTCTTCTATGGATTATTATTTTGGTATTTTCAGTGGTCTCTGGGCAATCTCATTCTTGACAAGAAAATTGAAAGTTTCTAACATGAAGAAAAATATATGGAACTACACCATTTTCCTTATTCTTAAGCAAGAATGAATAGATTGTTTAGGCAGTTATAAATAGTTTTTAAAAATGTTGAGATGCATGATTGCTTCCAGGAACACACATGATATATTTGCCCTAACAGCAAATAACAACTTAACAACAACATGGAGTACTTTGAAGTTTACAAAACACTTTAAAAATATTGTCTCATTTTATCTTCACAAGAACCCTGAAAGGTGGGTACTATGATAATCCACACTTTACAGATGAGAAAACTGAGGCAAAGAAAACTTGCCCATTGACACACAGCTAGTATGTAGATGTTTGAGGTCAGATTAGAACTCAAATTTTCATGACTTCAGGTCCAGCACTCAAAGCCACAACATCATCTAGCATGAAACATTAAAATCTAAGATTCTTTCCTTCTCATGCAGTGCATACTACATAAAAACACATACAGGGGCAGCTAGGTGGCACAATCGATAAAGTACCAGCCCTGGATTCAGGAGTACCTGAGTTCAAATTAGGCCTCAGACACTTTACACTTACTAGCTATGTGACCCTAGGCAAGTCACTTAACCACAATTGCCCTACAAAACAAACAAATAAACAACAACAACAACAACAAAAAGTTATGTTTGGGTATTCTCAGCTCCTGAGCTTTGTGATACCATGAGCTATAGTTCCTCTGCCCTGATTAAAGACCTTATTTCTCTTAAAAAAACAAACAAACAAAAAACAAAATAAAAAATCATACAATCACAGAAGACTGACAAAGTCCCTGGAAAATATGTGGAAAGTAGCCTTTACAAGAGCTGTCCAGGACAAGGAAAACAAGAGGTGGTCAGCATCCTTCTGAGGATGAATGATCTGACATGTGAATGTGAGGTCATAAAAATAACAAAGTTACACAGTATTGGACATTCTTTATTTTTATGATGATATCAAGTTTATGAGAGTTCTGTAAAGAGATTTGAAAAATTGCCCACAAAATGTAATTCATTGAAGATAATAATTAGGGAAAATTTTCAGAAACGAAGATTAAATAGAAAGAAGTTGAGATCAATAAGGAGAAATGCATGTTAGTTGGTGAATGAAAGGAAGAATAAAATCAAGTATTTTGCTCAATAGTAATCCTTTTAATCATATTACAGAGTAGAAAATAGTGTGTTTTTACTTACATAATTGTAACAAAGGAAAACAGTAGAAAATTGCACAATGGGTTTTAGGAGTTATCCTACTTTTACTCTATAAAGTAGATTTTAAATATCAGTCTGATAAATGTCTTTCTGATAAATAGCTACAAGAATTTTAGTAATAGATGCAATCCATTGTAATGAATGAAAGATAGTTTTGATTGTCAAGGTTGAAAAGGTAAGTGAGCATTTTTCAGATTCATCCTCAGTTAATTGTGGCAGTGAGAGATATCTTAGGAAAATTACAGAGACAGATTGATGATCTCATCAAGTCTGATGGTTGATAAGAGGTTCATTCATAACAGATGTCTACATTTAGCCTCAGAGATGAAAGCAAGCAGGCTAGGGTAGCTTCTTGATATTTAGAGGCACATATTGGAAAAAAAAAGATTCAGGAAATTCAGTGTAGAGCATGGTGATAAGAAAGAATACATATGATGGACTTAGGAAGAGAGGGAGAGATGCTAAGGTAATAAGTATAACTAGACCAATATGTTTACTTATATCAGTATTTTATACACACACACACACACACACACACACACACATATATATATATATAATAGTAATTTCAAAGCTATAGGGAACTCCTGGTTGGGGGGGGGGGTGGAAATTCATCTGCCAAAGCAGATCATCTTCAATGTACCATTGTAGAATATTGCCTGGGGCACAAAGATTTATGGAGCGGGGAGGACATAATTAAGAGATCTGGGTTTGAAGTCATGTCATGTCTTTATGACTTCCAGGCCTGCTCTTCAAGCATGACACCATTTTGCCTATTCAACAACAATAACAACCAACAACAGACAACAACAAATATCTAGCATTTATATAGTACTTAAGATTTGTAAAATGGTTTACTAATATTATCATATTGTATCCTCATAACAGGCAGCCCAGTGGCACAGTGCATGGAACAGTGGCCTTGGAATTAAAAAGACTTATATTCATGAGCACTAATCTAACCTTAGACAATTATTAGCTGTGTGACCCTGGGCAAGTCATTTAACCCTGTTTGCCTTGGTTTCATCTCTGTCAAAGGAGGTGGAGAATAAAATGGAAAACTACTCCAGTCTCTTTGCCAAGAAGACCCTGAATGGGGTAACAACAAGTCTAATACCACTAAATAAACAAATAAAAATATCCTGATAACAACCAGATGGGAAAGAATATATTAGTGTCCTCATTTTTAGATAAGGAAAACTGAAGCAAAAAGAAGTTAAGGGACTTACCAAGAGTAACATATAATAAATGTCTGAGGCCAACTTTGAACCCAGGACTTCCTGATTCCAGCTCTAGCACTCTATCCACTGTACTACCCTTGATGATTTTTTTCTTTCTTGTGCAATACTATTCTTAACCTATCTAGTCATTCTCAGAAAGCCTGGGGAAATAATTAGTAAAAAAGCATAGCTTCAATAATCCAATTTTATACTGTCACTGAAAATAAGGGATTAGGGGGTGTTATCATATTGAAGATTTCACCTAGCCATTAGTCACATTCTCATCTCACGGTAACAGACGTTTTTACTATTTGTTTAGATGTTTACTGAATCTTGGCATGACTGGAAGGAAAAAAAAAAGTGAAACTCACCACAAAACGCAAACCTAGATATGACTGAATGAAGAGCAGAATTATACTTCATTTTCCACTGTGTTAAGTAGAAATTATGAAATGTAAATTCTTAATTTATGGTGTATGAATTATCTATCCACAACTCTAGTACTTAATGAAATTGTTAAAACATTTCAGAAGATGCCAGGGCAAATTGTAAAGTCACTGTCACAAGTGTAAATGGGGACAGAGAGATGCAGGGAAAGACAATTGTGCAGCATTTCACAAGAGAATAAAATGGGGAAAAAATAATTGAGTACAGACCCTAACAGACCAAGGGGTATACACCTTTACTCAGTAATGTTAAAGCATTCCTCAAAGACAATATTGTGCTCAGAAATAAACGGCTCATATGGCTGGGAATAAAATATAGACCTTTTCCCCTCCCAGTTGTCTATCTAAATTTGACCCAGGTTAGCAGTAACCAAAAGGAGCTGTTTGGTGTTACTGAGGTTAGATCACTTTGAAATAGCCAGTTTTCTTCACTGTTAGAAACCACCATCACCAATTACAACTTTTAATGGTGGTCAGCAGTCAGACAAATGAGGAACAGAAACAGAGTTACTCTGTGACCTCAGGAGGTGTTGCTCCAAAATATCTGTGGGGCTGATTTTGGTCAGAGGTCAGAGGTGGCATTAACATGACCTCTGCTGCATTTGATTTTTTAGGCTTCAGCTTTCAGTCTGCTCCTTTTATTTTTTTTTCAAGACCCTTGCCATCATGATTATCAAAAACTGTGAGAAAATAAAATGAAACAGGAGAAAAAGAGGGCGTTTTCTACTTTCATCTGGAAAAAAATGAATAAAATATGTCTCAAAATGTCAAGGAAGACAAAAAGAGACAAATAAGTAATAAGAATATTAATACCTCAAGTAATACATTCACTTATACCCTATATAATCCAGAAACAATCATGCTCACTTCAATCTATAGTTGAAAGGTGAGTTATTTTTCTTAATAGCATATAGCTATCTAGGACAGAAAGGAAACCCAGGTGTTCTGCTTTTCTGTGAAGTGCATTTTCCATTAGTTATTATAGGATATATTCCCACCATCAAAAGTGGAGGGTAGTAGGAAAGGGGTGTATATGGCCATCTGGACATGTACTAATAGAGATCAGAGATCCTAGGGGAATTCATAATTAATTTTCTAACATGAAGCCAAATGTGAAAGGCAAGGATAGAGATATCAGGGAAATATTGTGTTTTGGCTTTTTTCAACTCTCTCTTCTCCTAAATAAGGAGAGGATATTTATATACTTTGATGAGCTTAACATGGACAGATTCTGTAGAATGAAGTCCACTTCTTGAAAGTATGGAGAGAGTTACAGAGGGAGCTAATTTTTCTGTTTCTCAAAAATGATCTCCATGCATTTGGAATGGTGTGACCAAACTCTGGAGGCAGAAATAGGGGAGGGAAGATGAGGGAAATGATCCAAATAGGATGTTTCACATATTTCTAATGCTACCCCAAAAAGGGCTAGTTAGAGAAAACATTTGTAGAAAAGAAAATGCCAATTTAAAACTCTAAGTAGTCCAATAGGGTATAAATTTTAATCCTTTGATTGAAGCTGCCATGGATAGGTCATACAGACAAATGGGCTTCAAATGAAGGGGAAAAAAAGAAAGAGCAGGATTTTCAAAGAATTTCAAAGTCTCTTTTCCACAGCTCTCTCTGGACAGAAAGACAGGGCATCAGCACATTGTCAAAAAGGGTCAAGGGCAGCAGCTTCAGTAGGAGTATTTGTTACCCTTAGTACAATGACTAAAGGAAGACAATCTGACTTTGACAAAACAATGTCATGTTCCAGGAGTCCTTAAAAATTATCAGCTCTTTTCTCTCCACAGGCAGAAGGAACAGGTTTTATCACCTGACCACAGGTTCTTGAACACTGCTTTCTCATTTCAATGGTTAGTTTTCAACCTGTACTTCTCTTTATCCTCCCTCCTTTCTTCCTCTGCACACCATTGTCTGAATACCCTGCACTTCCCATCCATGTTCCCTCCTCAATAACTCTAGGAGTGACCCTGACAAGGACAAAATGAAACGAATCCTTTACTTTTGCTGGATGGTAGGTGAACAGAATTGTTACTCAGTGTGCATATGGGTGAAGTTAAACCAGACGTATTAATTACACTTAAGCAAAATCCAGGGCTTCAAAAGAATTCAAGGCAGGGGTTGGATAAGGCCAATTAAAAAAATAAGCTTTACCCCTCTCTAATATATGTTGAAAGTCTTCCACCCAAGGTCCTTCCAGAGCAAATATTAACTGTATGTATAAGATTCATATATAAGACATTGAATGGCTGGCAGGGGTCACTGAAGGACAGAAAAAGGCTTCTGATTAACAAAATTTAGTTATACTTGAATGTGTCCTCTTTTTTGAGGCAATTGGGGTTAAGTGACTTGCCCAGGGTCACACAGGTAGTAAGTGGTAAGTGTATGAGACCAGATTTGAACGCAGGTCCTCCTGAATCCAGGGCCAGTGCTCTATCCAGTGCATGACCTAGCTGCCCCAGTGTCCTTCTCTTCTAACTATAGTCCTAGATAACTCTCAGTAAAGATTCTTGTAAGTATGCAATATCTGTTGTATTTCTTCCTCATCAGCAACTCCCTTTCTGACATTATTATTCATGCCACTTCTGTCTTGATCACTCTACTAAAACTGATATTCCCAAAGTAATCAGTGACCATTTTATTGACAAATTTCATCACCTTTACTCAGTACTCATTTTCCTTGAGATCTCTCCAGCACTTGGTGATCAATTTCTCACTCCTCTCACATATGTCTATCCATGACATCTGAGAATATTCTTCTATCTTGATATTGAATGATCATGATTTTTGGCTCTTTTTTTTTTTACTTGTCTCTATCATAAGGCACCTCTTCTTCCTGTTGTTCCCTAAATGTGGAAATTCTTCCTTTGGTCATTTGATGTTTTTTTTTTTTCCTTCTCTTCTTTCCAAAGAGTGCCACCTTTCCCTGGACCCTTATGTGATTTAGTATACACTTTGGACTTTTCTATTCTAATGACAAAAAAAAAAGAGTAAAAAAAAAAGTGTTCACTTGATCCCACCATTCCAAAAAAACTACTTTGGAATATATTTCTTTTCCTTTGTAATGTAATTTGGCATATAGTCAGATGACTTGAAATGGTAAAACTTACATGGGGCATTTCAGAAAATTGCTTCTGGGAGACAGTAGAACTGGTGCATGGATGTTCTTCACCTGGCTACCACATTGTTGGGAATATTCCATGTGGTCTTGAGAAACTGGGTTAGAGTTTAGGTTGTATTTTTTGTACTTTTAAATTCTGGGTTCAAGGAGTGAAGTCCCCAAACAGGGAGATCAAGTCACCGGGACTTAGGAAGCCATCTTTCCAAGACAGTTGTTGCAACTAGCCAAGAAAGATCTTAGAAGGCAGGGGTCTAGGAGGAAAACCCAGAGGTTGCTTTGGAATTGTATTTCTTGGGGTTTGGTACATAATGCTATGTAGTAACTGAGTTAAGCTTTAAACCTAAGCCCTTTACCCAGACACTAAGGTTGTGTGATTTGAAGGTATAGTGAGAATAATGGAGGGGTGAGCTGGATAGTGCCACCCAGGTGTTGGGAGGGAAATGTTTGTTATGTTCTTGAAGTAAATATTTCTTGATAAAAGTTAATCTTACAGATAAAGTGACTAAATGGAACTGGGGCACTTGAACCCCTAAAATTAAAGGATCATCATTGTCAGGGCTCTAGTCCATTGTAAAGAATAGAGGCTTCCTAGATGCCTTGAGGAACTGGACAGCTCTGGGGGAGAAATCTGATGCAACCCCTGGCTTTCAGGCAGTGGGAGAGGGGAGGACACAGAGTATCATTCTTATACCTTTGATCCTCCTACATAACTAGAAATAGTCTGAATAACTTCTACTTCCTCAACAATCATTCAATTCCATTACAAATTAGTCTCTATCACTGCTACCATATTAAAGCTGTTTTTGTTTCAATAGTTCATGATGCCCTCTTAATTGTGAAATCTGCTGAACTTTTCATATTCTTCATTCTCTTTGATATTTCTACTTCTCTGGGTGCTGTTGACAATCTTACCTTCTTGCTTATTTTTTGTTTCTTCTATGGCATTGTTATATCCTGACTTTTCTCTTATTTCTCTGTTTCTCACAATTTGGGGGGGGGGTTGGTGCTCAATCTTTATCCTCCTACCACTTCCTAATACTACCCTACAGTGGGACCAGGATCCCTACATCCCTGTGACCAATAACAAGCATGCCTCTTTTCCCTGGAACTGTGACCCAGAGGTACTTATAAGCAATAGAGTTGCCAAGTAGTGCCACTTGTACCCAGTGCTAGTAAAGGGTCTCCTGTAATCTCTTTGACCAGTTGTCCGATCCCTTTACTATCTCTGGGCTGAAAGCTCTTGAAGCTACTTCTGATGCTGGTGCCACAGATGCCGCTAAGGCATACCACTCCTGCTCTGGACACTCTCTAAGCCTGTGACCACCCGAGTGTCACAGACCTCTCCTGGGCACCCCCTAATTTATCTTAGGCTGGAAAAATTATTTCTGGAAGTTTCTGGAAGAGAGCAGGTAGGTTTAATATGTGAAACTTCCTAGTTCTTTGACCATGAGCAAGTCATTTATCTTCTTTGAGGCTCAATTTCCTTATCTGTAAAATAAGGCTAAGAAATCCATAGCAGTTATATCAGAGGGTTACTATGAAGGTAACATAAAATGTGTAAAAAAAACACCCCAAAACCTTTAAAGTCCCATAAAAATCCTCTATTGTCATTCTATCTCCACTGTGTATCCAGAGAACATATCTCTGCTTATCATAAATATTTCTTGAGGAAGCTAGGTGGCACAGTGGATAACACAGGCCCTGGATTCAGGAGGACCTGAGTTCAAATCTGGCATTAGACACTTGATACTAGCTGTGTGACGTAGGTCAAGTCACTTAACTGTCAATGCCCCACCAAAAACAAAATAATAATGATTATTATTAATAATAATAATAATTCTCTTCCTCCCAGAATCAACTCTGGGACCACTTTCACAAAATCTTTGCTGATTCCCTTCCTGAAAATATTTTTTACTTTCTCCAATTTTTCTAAAAAATAAAACAAAACCTCTGTTCTTGAGCAAGTCACATATTCTGTTTGTCTCATTTTCTTCACTGAAAAAATAGAGAAATTGATAGTACCTATCTCCCAGTGGTGTTGTGAGGATAAAATATGATATTTGTAAATTTTCTAGTACTCTGCTTGTCACATAGAAGGCAGCTAGGTGATACAGTCAATGTCCACAGATACTTTCTAGCTGTGTGACACTGAGCAAGTCATTTAACTCTCTGTCCCTTAGTTCCTGATCTGTAAAATGAGAAAGAGAAGGAAATGGCAAAATACCCTGGAGTCACAAAGAGTGACTGAAAAGACTAAAGTGACACATAGAAAGTATTATATAAATGTTAGCTACTATTATTTGTGTGAATGTTTATTTTGCCCTGAATATACTGTGAAATATAATATTGTATATATGCTGGCCCTCAATAGACCGTAAACTCTTTCAGAGCAGGGAATATATTTTTTTACATTTTTGTATCAGTAACACTCAGTGCAGTGAATTGTCAATGGTAGTTGTATTTTGAAAATGCGAAGTGTAAATGGAACTTGAAATGAATTCAATTATGCCACATCTTTCCTGGCTTTCATTTTATTGTATGTGTACATGTTAATTTATTGATAAATTGATTTTGGAATTTCCTTTTTATAAGACTAAAATTTACAAAGTACTTCATGCACAATTGTCCTGTGAATTCAGTATACAAATATTATTTTCATCCTCATTGTATAGAGATAGAAAAGTGAGACTTGGGGAATGGGGGTGGGAACTTAAGGCTTGGACAGGTGAAGAGCTATATTCAAGCATCACACAGTTATTAAGTGGAAGTGCTCTTCATTATATCATGCTCACTTTCAGGTTAAGTTCATCTTGAACTATATTTTTCCCTCCTCAAGAGAAAGTATCATGCTTTGTCTGTTGCAATTTCCATAGTACCTTGCACATAAATATTTGTGGATTGAAATCTGTGAGGAGGTAAGGACAGAGTGGGAGGGGCCAGGGAGACTGATTGACCGACCAAGGTGTGCCAAATGAAAAAGTGCCCTTCTGAATCTTTCTGAAGTGTCTTTAATGTCTTTCTTCTTCTTATGCTAGGATACAAACTGATCTGAAAAAGCTCATTTTACCTTGCCTTGTAGTAATCTTACTCTAGGCTTTTATTTTTTAAAACATTTAGCACAAAATGCATAGCATTGGCATGGGTGGGTGTTTGTGGAACAAGGAAAGGGTTGAAGCAGCAATGTCAAGATGGAGGGAAGGAAAGGAAGTGTGAGGAGGAGCTAAGCCACTTGATTTTCAGTCTCTATCAAGTCCCACCTGTTTTGTCCTTGAAGGCATGTACAGTCTTCCCAAAGGAAAAGAAGAGACTAGAGCACTGCTATGGGCATTCTGGTGTAAAATATAATTTTGTAAATATAGTAAAGAATCCATTTCTAACATACAATTTTTCTACAGCCAATATTTTCAAGAATACAACATTCAAGCTTGGTACTGGAAAAGCCATTTGGGGAAAACATTTTTCCCATAATTTAATATAATGTACTTCATAAATGCTGTGCAAATTCAAAGCTAAACCATTTGTTCTGCTAGATTATATTTTTTTCAGTCTTATAAGTAACCGCATTTGACTTTATATTATGTATGTATGGGTATATATATGCACATATGTATACATGTGCTTTATTGCAGAGTGTTTGAGGGGGTCAGGAGAAGAGAGAAATACTCTAAGGAAATGATTTAAACTTGTAGACTTATATATAGGTAGTGACTAACTAACTAGACAGCAATGTAAAAGAAAAAAAATAATCAAGCACACCTGCATATATGAAGAATATAAAGTCTGACTCACTGAATCATATTTTGTTTCAATTTTCTTACTTCTAACAATATAAATTATAATGTTTCATATGCTATTATTTTCCTCAGCTACATATTGCTCGCAAGGCTGTTTCTAACATCATAATATTTTTGATAGTTTTTTTTAGCATTTCATTTTCTTTTTTCTTACCTCTACCTCTTATGTGATTGTGTGTGTGGTGCAAATGAGAAATGATGAAATATGAAAGACCAAAAACCTAATAATCATGGTGTTCTAAGACTTTGAATAAGCCAATGATTAATTGGATAGTGATAATACTTCAAGGTAGATGTTAACTAGCTATTTTAAAACATTTTTAAATGGTTATTCTAGAAAAGGGAAGAATGCATTGTTTTCTTCATATCTGTCTGAGTGTTTAATAAATGTCTGTTTAATAACAAAAGAGCCTTTAGTAAAATGTTCCTTTCTCCCATATATCTCCCATGCCATCAAAAGGAATCAGTTTCCCTTCTGCAAAATCCTTGTGGCTTATCACAGTGAAAGTATGTCAGCAAACGCACTTATTGGGAAAGCATTATCACTGACATTCAGAGACATTTTTGGATAGCTCCATAGAAAGGTATCCACATTAATGGCACTAAAGGGAAATGATGCAAAACTAGCTTATTTGATTAACAGGACATGAAAACACCTCTGTCTACATTTTAAACTAATCTGGATTTGGCAAACCACTGGAGTTTTTCAAGAGTTTGAAGATAAATCTGATTGCTCTTTGTTCCACAGCATGCTTCACCTAGGGAGTATTTTCTGAATATGCAACATTGTCTCCATTTTCCCAAGACAACCATTAGAGACAGAGAGAATTTGCATAGAATTGTCACCTGGAAAATGACTTACCTTGGCATGCTACCATGTGTTCTAAAAAGTTATTTACCCCAATTTTTTAATAACTTGAAGCTGCATATAGGAAACTATATTATTGTAGGTGGCTAGGTGCTATAATGGATAGAGTATTGGACTTGATATGAGGCAATCCTTCATTCATATACTATTTAGTTAGGTGATCTTAGGTAAGTCCCTTAACCTTTCTGTGTCCCGGTCTCTGTTTATATAAAATGGGGATAATGATAGCTATGGAACGTAACTCATATGGTTTTAGTTAAGGATCAAATTAATACAAAAGGCTTCATATATTTTAAAGTACCATATAAATGTCTGTTATTGACGTGTGTTGTTCCGCTTTCTGTGATCTTAATTTATTGCCATGGATTGAGCTGAACTAATTTTGGCATCTGTATAGGACCATACAAGAGAGAGGAAAGTAAAGGTAGTGTTCCAATGAAACATGAGAAGCTCCTTTTATAATGTGCTTTTGCTATAACGAAGTAAAACAATACATAGCGTATATATATGTATACATGCATATATGTATAAACATCCATACACAAATGTATGTGCATATGTTTATATGTTCATATAATGTAATTTATATTGCTGAAGCAAGTAGGTGGCACAGTGGATAAAACACTGAAGTGATATATAGTCAGGAATACCTGAGTTCACATCTGGCATCAGACCCTTACTAGCTGTGTGACTCTGGGCAAGTCGCTTAATCTTTACTTCAGTTTCTTTATTGGTAAAATGCACATAATAATAGTACTTATCTCCAAGGGTTTTATGAGGATAACAAAGAAAGACTACTGGTAAAGGGCTTTGCAAATGTTAAAGCACTCTATAAATCCAAGCCATCATTATTGTGATAGTGTCAATGAATTCCTCAAAAAGAAGAAAAACACAAAAGCACAATTTAAACAGGTTGCTGTGCAAACAGGTTGCCATGTAGCCTCACCTCTTCAATTCCTCCCTTGTTCATGGAACAAATCAAAATACTCGAATGAAAAAGCTGGCTGATTTGGTTGCTATGCTATTATTTCAAAGTTATAATCATTCACAAGGGACAGAAAAGTAGAAACAGTGTGAATTTATAATATAGAAATGTCAATTCAAAACACCTGTGAGGCATTGAGGGTTTGCTTTCCACCTAGAGGTTTTGAATGGGCAAAATATGAATAGTAATAATGACATTGATCTTATATTTGAAGTGCATAATAATGGAACAGTAATTACTTTCTCAATCAATATCATTATATAATAATTAGTCTAATTATTTGAAAATAAAATGAATATTAATGAGAAAGATCACTGATTTAGATCTGGAAGGAACTTTAGATTTCACTCAATACCACACCCTCATTCTGCAAGTGTGGAAACTGAGACTCAGAAAGTAACTTGCCCAAGTTTACAAATATATTAAAAGTCAGGATTATAGATTTTCTGATTCAAATCCTTAATTATTTCTACTCTATCATGCTCCCTTCCATTTTTTAATTTTTTTTTTTAGTGAGGCAATTGGGGTTAAGTGACTTTCCCAGGGTCACACAGCTAGTAAGTGTTAAGTGTCTGAGGTCGGATTTGAACTCAGGTCCTCCTGAATCCAGGGCCGGTGCTCTATCCACTGTGCCACCTAGCTGCCCCTACTCCCTTCCATTTTAACCAGGAAAAAAATTGTGTGTTTATGTCCATTTATGCTTATATACCTATTCTTGTGTGTATTCACACACATATCCTTGTGTGTATGTGTGTGTGTGTATACACCTATATCTTTGGGTGTATATATGTATATGTATGTATGTATATGTGTATATATATATATATGTATATATATACATACATACATACATATATGTGTTTATATCTTTATATACATACCATATCGTCTATCTATCTATCTATCTATCTATCTATCTATCTATCTATCTATCTATCTATCTATCTATCTATCTATCTATCCTACCTCTATAAGCATGGTAGGATTTAGAGATGGAAGGGATTTTCAGGATCACCTAGTCCTACAAATTATAGTTTTTCTTCCCCAATTTTAGCATTACCACTGAGAAACATATGCAGGATGCCCTGTATATTTTTATTTTTTTTCCTGAGTACTTCAGGCTATTAAACCTTATATTTAGGCTGGCTTCATTAAATATGTATGTCTTTAGAAATCTGACTCCTAATATATATTACAAACAATGTGCACTCACAGCAATTATAGTCTCTCTAATGGGTTCTGTAATAGTAATACCACCATGGAGAAGCATATGAAGAAGCATAAAATGCTAAAAAAATCAGTAAACCAGATTCTTTTAAGTGATAGCCCAATAATTTATATATGGGAAAGCTACTAACAGGCTGGAATGTGACCCTAGATTGTGCAAGAGAGTGAAATATTGAAATTCACCTTTTTTCAGTTAAAAAAAGAGAGAAGAAAACAAAAGTACAGGGACAGGAAAGCAAAAGATTAGGTCATCACAATGTAATTTTGTCACTGAAATAGTCCTTCTGTTATAGATATAAACTTTTTCAAAACTCAGAAATGAACATTCTAACATGAACAAATCACTCCTGAACAATCTATGGTTTGGTTGGGGGAGGGCATTTAATACAAATATATACACATACAGTTATGTTTATATTACAATGCAATATTCATATACACATGTATATATTTTATACATATCTACACATATATTTCTATTAATACCTGTGTTGGTATTCACATGTATGCATATATGTATACACATATATATATACATACACACATATATAATAGATATAGCTTCCTAGTCTTCTTCTTGGAAATAAACTTCAACAGAAATACAGAGTGAAAACACTGCCAATGACCAAAAAAATAAGAATCTCTCTCTCTCTCTCTCTCTCTCTCTCTCTCTCTCTCTCTCTCTCTCTCTCTCTCTCTCTCTCTCTCTCCCTCTGAATGTAATATTTGTCCTGCATTTGATGAGTCTATGATGACAGGGATAATAACATGCCTTTTCCTGTTTTCAAAACCACAACCTGTGGGTCTGGAATGGCTACAAGTTTGGATTTTTGTGTGTTGAAGGATTTTTTAAAAAAATTTAATCTGCTTTTATTTTTTAACATAAACCACTGAACTTTCCTGGTGTGTTATGTGTTGTCAGCAGATGCCTAACATGCCAGGACTGAACTGATTATGACGAGGTGTCTGGGACATCATAAGAGATGCTTTATACAGTGCTTAGGTGCACAAGGAGACTTAGCATCTTCAGGAAAGGAGCTTACATTAAAGATGTCTTTGACTTTATAAAAACATTTTAAGTAAATAGAGATTAATTGCATACTTTAGATGTATTATTAGTAGTATTAGTATTAGTATTTTTATTTTTATTATTTTGTGGTTGCTGTTTAAGAGGAAGTCGTTAGACTTGTAATAGAAGAGTGCAGATACATTTTTTTTTAAGCAAAATTCTAAAACTTGTTGACATTTTCCATTTTTTCAAGTTTCTGTCCAAATGCCAACCCAGAGAATGGGGATTTTTATTGGAAGAGAACTTGGATATGGTTAATTCACCTCACCTCACAGAAACACAATTTTTTATATACCAGAAATATCAATTTCAGATCATCTTTGAGATGATCAAATTCAAGTCAATTAACATTTTACTAAACACTTACTGATTCAATGAGGATATAATGATGAAAACAAGAATAGTTCCTCCTCCCATTCCAAAAATATTTTATGGAATAATAAATAAACACTGAAAAGTAAATATAAGGACATTTAGTACTTGAGGAAAGGATTTATAGGAAGTGGAGTATGGGCAGAGTATAAATGTAGCTAGAGATGCCAAGACAGAGGCAAGGAAGGAACACATTCAAGAAATGAGTAGCAGCCTTTACAAAACTTCATGGGCAGGAAAAAGAATGATTTGTACAAGGACAAATGAGTAATTAGACAAATGTGACTAGAATGCAGAGGACATGAGAGGAAATTATATGAAATAAGTGTGGAAAAATAAATTGGAGGTAGACTTCAAATTTCTTAAAATAAGCTTATTTATAAAAAGTATTCTGAGCAATGCAAGGATCTATGCTTTATTCTTCATAGGAAACTCACTGTTCATCCAAAGGAGAAGGCTTCATATACAACAAATTAAATAAATCCTAGGGATTTATATCATCAGGAATAAGGCACACAGAGGTATGCAAAGATTTAATTGAAGTCACACAATAAATGGCAGAGGAGGAATTTGAGGCAAGATCTGGATTCCAGAAATAATCTATCCATTCTATCATGAAGTATAGAATTATGTCAATGTATATTGTCCTTAATTGGCAATATATTTATTAAAATAAATATTATTGTGATCATCTCAGACCTTTATGATCACTTAATTTCTAATTTACATTCATCAGAAAGTATTATATATGATAGAGATGTGCTTTTCCAAATAATAATCTTGGACTCTCCTCTTTGGTAGAGAAATGGTAACAGTGTGCCTACTTGAGGGAGCAGTGAATTGTCAGGAGACCTTGGGAGAAGAAACACCTGATTCTTTCCTTTTTGAGAGAGGATGCACATTATTTTACAGTATCTTTGGAAAAACTTTTGGAAAGAAAAAAACAGATTTTGGTCAGAAGACATAGAGAAGAAATATGGATCTTTTGATATGTACCTTGTTTCCCTAACAACATTGGGACAATTCCTTTGAGTGATAATAGGTATTCTCCCTTGGTTGAGCTGAGATATATTGCTTCCATTTAAAGATGTCATTAAGTATATATATGTGTGTGTGTGTGTGTGTGTGTGTGTGTATGTATGTATGTGTGTATATATATACACATATATATATATATAAATATTGCCTATTATATTCTAATCTATATGACTTCTGTCTTCTGCATAATATCTGAATGGATAAAAGCATCCCCTTGCTATTCAGTATTTGTGATGGTCCTCTGTAAAGGAGAATTTGTTGGAAAATGGTAAAGACTTTAGATATAAATTTAGGACTCCTCTTCCTCTGGAAGAGATAGAGACCAGGAAAGTGAGAAGAAAGTAATTAACCATAGATCAATGTAATGTATTTGTCCCAGTCTTTCAAAGTGAAGCTGCTGTGTCTTTTAGGATGTTTCTGGTTAATAACCCTGAGAGGTTGAGGTATATATCCTCACTTCTACTTCAGCTTGAACCACAGCTGACTTTGTTCTTATTGTTAAGAATCAGTTCCTAAAGTTCCAAGTTCATTTATCCACTTTATATCTCAGTTTTTAAAGGGTATATATTCTTCAAAGATTTAGCAAGAACAAACATAAAGCATTTTTCTCAGTATTTCTAAGGCATACTCTATTTTACACCATCATAATCTCTGTAATGATTGGAATGATGCCACCTACTGGAGTCTTACTATAGGAAAGTTCCACCATGAGGAGAATGTCTCAGAGGGCAAGACCATGTGGCTTTTCTTTGACATGAGGAAGTGACATTTGCTCATGGGTGCTGTCTATCAAGGCTACCAGCCAATCAACTTGAGGAGCCTCCTATTTTCTGGGAGGGGACAGGAAGGAGGAAGGAGGACCTGTGCAGAGAGCTTGGGTACACTAACCTAACAGAAGGACTCATCCAAAAGTCATGCTCTCCCTAAACATGTATTATGTAGCAACTGACTTTGTTCTGCATGGCATTTATTTAACCTGGATTGAATACCTTGCTTGGACTCCAGACTCTGGAATGTCAAGACTGGAGCACCTTTGTGATGACCTTTTGAATCCACTATGTTATGAAGATTTAATCACTTTTTCTAGAATGGAAACTGTCAAGTGAAAGGGACATATTGTATTGTACATAGATGTTATGTGAATATCACATTAAAAACTATGAAACATTTTATTACAGAAAAATTGTACATATATAATATGTATCTTATATGGAACACATGTACAGAGAATATAAAAATCTTTTAAAGTAAAAAATCACTTTTATCAACACTAAAATTTATTGCTATACAGAAATTAATATGTAATTATTCAAATTAAAATAAACTACATATTCAAATAAAAATTAGTATGGTTCACAAGTAATCTCATAATATTCTCATATTAATTTATATTCACTATCACTAGAGCTTGAGTCTATATCAATGAAAAATATATGTTTGTGTGTTTATATTTAAACACACAAATAAACATAAAAATGTTTGTTTCATTTAAAAATGTAGAAATTCAATGTCTACAAGACAAATAAGATATTAGGATAATTATACACTTTAGTGATACCTTCAAATATAATGTAGACCAAGTAAACTAGAAACTTGTTTTACTCACTCATCAGGAAGATATAGATAGATGTATATTAGATATAAAATTCTATTTCAAAATAATATAATCTATTGAAATACATAGAGAAATTGTCGGGAAAAAATGTAAAAGCTTCATTTTTCATTTAGGAGAAAATATACTGAGTCCAGAAGTAGGATTGATAGCACTATTTAGGTTAATTATAAAGTATTGCTTTTTATGTGTTAAGATTCAGTTCATTCTCATTCTCATCAACTTCTTCATGCTCATCCTCCTTGTAGTAGTCATCATCATCATCACCACCACCATTATCATCTTCCTTTCCTTACCTGTTCTCTTCTTTAAGCATTTGCTGGTAATTTCCTCACTAAAATCTCCTTTGGAAATATACGTGAAAGAAATGAAAAGGTTTCTAACTCTTCTCCACTATTTGATAAATCACCGTAAATGAATACTATCTTTTACACTGTTTAATTTATAGGAGTAGGTGGCTGAACAAAAAGGTTTGTTGTTATTGTTGTTGTTGTTATTTCTCCCATTGGAATGTGGGTATATCTGAAGTTCAGATAATTCACACCACTGCCAACCATATAATGAAGTCAATGAGTTAGGAGTTTTGAAATTGGACCAACTTCTTGCTCCCCTCTCAACACCATTTGTAGAATTGGCCATGAATAACAGTGACTCCTGATTGATTCTGGACAACTTGGGGAAGTTTTTCATGATCACCTGAATATGAGACAAGTGCAGCAAGACCAGCCATTGGTAAGTGTGTTTCTCTTAGTCACCAAAGTGACAACCATCTTGCCACTCCCTTCCCACTAATTACCTACCCCTGCCCTAGCAGCAGAAGCAGAAAACAAAAGGCAACCATTACTGTTGTTACCAGTGAAGCCAGGAAGGCCTCCCTCTGAGCTATCTGTGAGGTTCACCTTATTTCTTCTATGATTAACTTGTGGGTAAGGCTTTGTTAGATATTTCACACACCTTATCTGTCTTTCTCCATGACATTGATTTCAGTCTGAGCAGAGTAGGAGTAGAATCCATGGTATATATTTAAAGCTTACTGATATTAAATGTAAATAAATATGCAAACATATACAGATACATATTTACATTTACTATCTCATATATATGTATATATGTATATGTATGTATATAAACAAAATTATTTTTCTTGTTGACCATACTCATTTTTAGTTGAATATGTACTTTATTTTCAGTTAAATGTCATCTATAGCATGTTACATATAAATGTTTATAGTAAGATTTTTTACTGTTGTAAAGTGCTTTAAAAATTTAAATAATTTTTCCATTCTGTATTTATATACATATATGCATGTGCATGTGTGTATAATTTTTCTTCAATAAAATGATTCATGTTTTTAAAATGTGATATATACATGACCTCTATATACACATACCCTACTTTGAAAAAAGTGGGTGAGGACAGGGCATGAACTAGAGGTAGGGATAGGGAAGTAGGGTACATATTACCATTCCCTCACTTCAAACAATTAAAAAGTAAGGAAGTGTACATATTGTCATTGGTAAATGTGGAAGTAGGCAGAATCCTCAAATTACATTGTCCAGTGATTCTTCTGCATGATAGTACTAGAAAAGTTTATATAGATAAATGTTCTGTTTCATCTCTTCCTGTGACATCTGTAGTCATAATTCATAATTATTAATTAATAATCCATCTTTACATCTCTAATCTGAACATTACTAGCTCCTTCAACTGATTTTGACAAAATACCATTTAGAGCACAGGTGTCAAACATGGTCAAAACTCACAGAACACTCCAGAGTATGGCAAGAAATATATTAAAATGTAATTGGGAAATACTCAACTAAACAAATAAAAATCACATAGAATATTCATAATGTTAGTATATCACTTAGTAAGAAAATATATGGCCAATAGGAATGCTTATGCATAATTTAGTGATCTCCATTTCTATTTGAGGTTGACATCACTGGTTTAGGACAAGGGTTCTTGCCCTTAGGTTTAGATTTTCAATAGGCTTTTAAAATTATATAGGGAAATTAAATCTTTATGTTTACTAATCTGTAATTGATATTTAGAATTTAAGTTGGTGATTTAAATTTGATTCTGAGAAGGGGTTCAAAAGCTTCACTAGAATTCTAAACAGTTACATGACTCCTAAAATTTTAAGGACTCCTGATTTTAAATTTCCTAAGTATTTGGGGTGTTCTACTCTGGATACATTCTGATTTGCCCATGAACTGTTGAAATATGGTTCTCAAAACTGGACATGTCATTTTACATGTGGTCAGATCAGTTCCAAGGGCCTTGATTCTATTATTCCTTTGTTCTCAAGATTTCTATTAAGCCAGTCTAAAAAATAGGAGTTTTGAAAGGGAATGTGGGACCTGACACATGAAATTGTTGTTTAATAAATTTAATTTTGGGCAAAATACAAGATGAATTATAGGTGACAAGAATTAAAGGGAGGGATACCAATTGTGAGACCATTCATGTAATACAAAGCATGGTGTGATAAAGGCATACATCTATGAAGGGAACAGCAGGATATGAAAATACAGATAAGATACAAGTGGTTTGAAAAATTCACACAATGAGGGTTACTGATTGATTGTGTTGGAGGTACTTAGGGGAAATTCAGTGATGACACCATTTTTTCCCTTAAAGCTTATGTAGAGAAAATGAGAATGATAGGCTATAGGTGAGCTACATGCATATCTTTTGTACTAATACTAAATTTACATGAGAATCCTACTGTGTGTAAACTTTTAAAAGCTGGAGAGAGATCATTTAGTTAAGTGGAAAAACCTTCCCTAGCAGAAAAATGTTATGTGTTTTATACATTTCAGACTCAATTTACTCAAATAGAATAGACATTTATAAATCTTAAAACTAAATAGACTTAGTTATCTCTTGAAATAAATGAAGAGATATCCAGCCAAGCTTAAAGGCAAGTTTTCTGGTTTAGTTGAAATAATAGGTAAAATGGAAATTCCATATGTGTGTACATGCATGTATGTGTATATATACATATGCGATATGCATGTATATAATCTGCACACACACATAATACATATACACCTGTGTATACATATACATACATATACTATATATATATATGTATATGTATATGTGTATGCATGTGTGTGGGTACAGATATAGATATCGATATCGATTTTGATATAGATATAGATAGATGAACTCCTTTCTGGATTCTCTGAATCTATAAAAAAACAATTAAAGAAGTTTAAACTCAATAATAGATTATATGTATACATGTGTATATACATTTTCCATTAATACAGAAACAGATATAAAATTTGTGTATAATTATATATGTGTGTAATTTTTTCACATGAACAGAATAGAGGTTGATAAAATTATTTACTCAAATATCCCTTTCCCATAGTTTTTATTCTAGGATTGCAATAGGATCTACACTGACTCTCTTTCTAAAGCAAAAGTTGCTCTTTTTCCATCTTGTTTAAATTTTCATTTTATTTAGAATTTTCCCAAAGTTACATGTAAAAAAAAAACAATTTTTTCACATTGATGATTTAAATATTTATGTTATAAATTTTCTTATTCCCTCCCTCCTCAACCTTCCCTATGAAATCAAGCAATTAAATGGGCTTGGGGCTTATAAGTCATACATGTGCATTTATGCAAAACATCTTCACATTAGTCAGCTTGTGAAAGAAAATAGACAAAATAACTTTAGAAAAAGGAGTTAACAAATATAATTATACTTCAATATGTATTCAAATACCATCAGTTCTTCCTCTGTTGATGGTTTATATTTTTCATACATCCTTCTGATATCATCCTGCACATTATTTCTTTCACAGTTACTATTGCTAACTGTATTACCTTCTATCTTACTCCCTACCCTCCATATTTATTCTATCCCTCCTCAAAAGTGTTTTGCTTTTTACTGCTTCCTCCCCCAATCTGCCTTCCCTTATTTCACCTCTCCCCATCCTAATCTCCATCCCCTTCCACTTTCCTTCAGGGCAAAATATATTACTTTATCCACTTGAGTTCATGTTATTACCTCTTTCAGCCAATTCTGATGAGATTAAGGTTCTCTCACTACCCCACTCTTTCCCCATCTTTCCCTCCACTCCATAAGCTTTTTTCTTGTTCCTTTTATGTAAGTTACTTTTCCCCAGTCCACCTCTCCTTTTCCATTTCTTCCAGTACATTCCTCTTATCCCTTAACTTTATGTTAAAGTTGTCGTCATGGGTCAGCTAGGTGACACCGTGGACAAAACACCAGCCCTGGACCCAGGAAGCCCTGAGCCAAAATCCAGCCATAGACATAAGCAACCCCACCCTGCCTGCCCCACAAAAAACAAGGATAAACAAAAAAAAATGCTTTATAGATATCATCCCTTTATATTCAATTCACTCTTGTGCTCTCTAAGTTGTATTCTTTTCAGCTGTCAAAATACTTTCTCATTTCTTATGAGTTAGAAGTATTATCTTCCCATCTAGGAATGTAAACAGTTTAAAATTTTAACATCTCTAATGATTTCTTTTTCCTGTTTACTTTTTTATACTTCCCTAGGGTCTTGTATTTGAAATTCACATTTTCTATTCAGTTCAGATCTTTTCACCACAAATGCCTGAAAGTCCTCTTTTTCATTGAAATCCCGTTTTTCCCCTAAAAGATTACACAGAGTTTTGCTGGGTAGTTGATTTTTGTTTGTAGTCCCAGTTCCTTTGCCCTCTGGATTATCATATTTCATGCCCTGCTGGTCCTTTAATGTAGATGCTGCTAGATATTGTGTTATCATTACTGTAGCTCCACAGTATTTGAATTCCTTTTTTCTAGCTGCTTGCAATATTTTCTCCTTGACTTGGGATCACTGGAATTTGGCTATAATATTCCTGAGAGTTTTCCTTTTGGGATCTTTCAGGAGGTCATCAGTGGATTCTTTCAGTGTCTATTTTACCTTCTGCTTCAAGAATATCAAGGCAATTTTCCCTGACAATCCCTTGGAAGAGGCTGTCTAAAATCTTATTTTGGTCATGGTTTTCAGGTAGTCCAATTAATTTAAAGTTTTCTCTCCTGGATCTATTTTCCAGATCTGTTTTTCCAAGGAGATATTTCATATTTCCCTTTTTTTTAATTCATTTGGATTTGCTTTACTGTGTCTTGGTTTCTCATAAATTTAAATTGCATCTAAGAAAGGGCAGTGGAGGCATACATAAAAAATAATAATTAGAAAATAAATAAACTAATCTTACATAATGAATATGTTAGAGAACAAATCATAGAAATAATCAACAAATTCATAAAGAAAATTACAGAAATAAAACAACATACCAAAATTTTTTGGACTCAGTCAAAGTAGTACTCAGAGGAAAACATATTTCTAAACACATACATCAATAAAAGAGATAAAGAGCAGATCAATGTATTAGGCATGCAATTAGGCTAGGTGGTACGATGGATAGAGCACTGGACCTGGAGTCAGGAGGACCTGACTTAAAATTTGACCTCAGACCCTTGACACTTACTAGCTATTTGACCCTGGGCAAGTCACTTAACTCCAATTGCCTCACCAAAATAAATAAATAAATAAATAAAATAAAATAAACCACAAAAACAAACAAATTAAAAAAAAAAAACTTGAAAAAGAACAAATCGAATATACACAACTAAACACCAAAGGAGATGTCCTGAAAATTGAGAGATCAATTGAATTGAATGTTTTTAAAAATGAATTAATAAAATCAAGGTTGGTTTTATGGGAGGTGGGATAAAAAGTATAAACCACTCATTACTTTGATTTAAAAAGAAAAAAAGATGAAATTATTAGTATTAAAATGAACAGGGTAAATGTAGCACCAATGAGCATGAAATTAAAATAATCATTAGTAGTTATTTTGCCTAATTATATGCCAGTAAAACTAACAATCTAAATGAAATAGCTGAATATTAGCAAAATTATTAAAGGGCCAGATTAATAGAAAAGGAAATAGACTACTCGAATGAAGCTACCATAGAAAAAGAAATTGTACAAGCAAAAAATGAGATCCTTAAGAAAACATTTTCAACATAGATATATTGATGAATTCTACCAAACTTTCAAAGAACAATTCCAATACTAAATAAAGTATTTGAAAAAAAAATAGTTTTGGGGGCGGCTAGATAGCACAGTGGATAGAGCACTGGCCCTGGATTCAGGAGTACCTGAGTTCAAATCCGGCCTCGGACACTTGACACTTACTAGCTGTGTGACCTTGGGCAAGTCACTTAACCCCCATTGCCCTGCAAAAAAACAAAAACAAAAACAAAAACAAAAACAAAAACAAAAACAAAAACAAAAAAAAGAAAAAAATAGTTTTCTAAAAAGGGAGTCCTACAAAATTCCTTTTTTGAAACACACATACACACACACACCCCTTCGCTACATAAAGAAAATTATTGGACAATTTCCCTAATGAATATAAATGCAAAAATTTAAAATGAAATCCTAGCAAGGAAATTATAGCACTACATCACAAAGATCACTCACTATTACCAGGTTGTATTTATACCAGCAGTGTAGGACTGGTTCAATATTAGAAAAAAATATAAACATAATTGACCATATGACTAACAAAACAACAAAAATATTATTATATTAATTCATGCAAAAATATATTTTGACAAACACCCTAGCAACCATTCACATTAAAAACACTAGAGAGCACAGGAATAAATGAAGCATTAAAAAAAAATAGCATTTTCCTAAAACCAAATCAAGCATTATTTTTCATGGAAATAAAAGTTGTACCTTCCCAATAAGATAAGGTTTGAAGAAATGATGTCCATTATCACCGCTTTTATTCATTATTGTGCTAAAAATGCTAGATAGAGCAATAAGACAAGAAAAATAAATTGGATGAATAAAATTAGGCAATGAAGAAACAAAACTATCACTTTTTGCAGAAAATATTATTGTACACTTAGTGAACCCTAGAAAATCATCTAAAAACCCAATTGAAAAGTAAATAAACTAAATCTAATATTTAATGTTACAAAGAAAACCCAGCAGGAAGATAGAGAAATTCCATTTAAAATACCAGCAGTCATTATAAAATATGTGAAGGAAGGTGGTCTAATAATAGCACATTTTAAACTATATTACAAAGATGTAATCATGAAAACAATCCAGTGCTAAGAAATGGAGTGGCTAATCAGTGGAATAGATTAGATATACAATACACTGTGGGAAATAACCATAGAAATATACTTCTTGATAAACTCAAAGATGCAAACTTTGGGGATACGAATTCATCATTTGATAAAAATTGCTGGAAAAACTGGAGTTCAGTTTAGCAGAAAATAGATGTAGATCAACATCTCATACTGTATATCATTTTTAAAAAAAAACTTACTACTCAGATTTATGACTAAGGAAAATATTTATGACCAAATGATTTATAGAAGGTATCATTAATAAGTTAATTTGATTACATTAAATTAAATTTTTTTCAACAAAACAAAACAATCCTGCAGCCAAAATCAGAAAAAAAGCAGGAAATTGGAGGGAAACATTGAGCAAGTCTCTCTCATGAAGGCTTTATTTCTGAAATCTATAATGAACTGAGCAAAATATGTAAAAATCTGAGTCATTCCTCAACTAATAAATGGGCAAAGGATACGAATAAGCTGTTTTTAGAAAAAGAAATCAAGGCTATCAATAGTCATATAGAAAGGTCAAAATCACACTTCATTGGAGAAATGCAAATTAAAGCAACTCTGAGGTAGCACCTCGCATGTTATCAGAATCTAGAACATGATATAAAAGGAAAATGATAAATTCTGCAGGGGATTGGAAAATTAGTGAAAATAATGCACTGTTGGTGCAATTGTGAACTGGTCCAAACCTTCTGGGGAACAATTTGGAACTATGCCGAAAGAGCTATAAATCTGTGTATATCCTTTGAGTGAACAATACCACTATAATTCTGTATTGAAAAGAGATTTTTAAAAATGAAAATAATTTTATATATAAAATATCTATGGCAGCTATTTTTGTAGTGGCAGAGAATTGGATATTATGGGAATGTCGAATGGCTAAACAATTTGTGAAATATTATTGTGATATAATACTAATAAGTTATAAAAATGAAGGGCAGTATAGTTATGGGGGGAAAAAACATGAGAAGACATAAACTGATACAAATTGAAGTGAGCAGAACCTGGAAAATATTGTACATAGTAACAGCAATATTTTAATAATGACCAACTATGAAAGACTTAACTACTCTTATCAATACAATGACCTAAGACAATTCTAAAGGAACCATGATGAAAAATGCTTTCCTTCTCCAGAGAGAGATTTGATCGAGTAGAGATTAAATGCACAGATTATTTTCCCTTCATTTCTTATGTTTCTTGATTTTTTTTCAACATAGCTAATATAGAAATACATTTTGCAGAATTTCACATCTCATTGATATGATATTGTTAATCTCCCCAGTTTTGAACTCATTTAAAAATTATTATATTAAATATAAATAAATAGTTTTAGAAAAAACCTACTATTTCTCTTTAGGCACCTAAGTGGTGCAGTAGATAGAGCACTGTGCCTGGAATCCAGAAGATCTGAGTTTAAGTCCAGTATTAGACACTTATTCTTTATTTTCCCATGTGCAAGTCCCTTAACTTCTTTCTTCCTGTTTCCTCAAGCATAAAGTGGTGGTAATAATAGCAACTACTTAACATAGTTGTCAGAATTAAATAAGATAGTGTTTCTAAAGCATTTATGACAGTGCCTGAATAGGATCTTAATAAATTATTATATTTTCCATCCTCTTTTCCAATGTTCTTATTCTTATATAAATTGTTTTCTGCATTTTGCTTACGTCAACATATATCAATTTGTAAAGGTTTTCTCAGGTTTCTCATTTTATATGACACAAAAATATTCCACTATATTCATCTAGCATAATTGTCAATCCTCAAATGATGAAGAGATCACACTAAGGTTTATAGCTTCAGTGGGGAAAATGAAAATGGAAGTAAAACCTGAATATAACTTCAGCACCCTATAAAGAGTATATGATGTTTGTCTTCCAACATTATGACTATTATTTACAGGATTGATGACTAAACAGTAGTGAGGATTATAGAATTAATGAAGTTAAAACTAGAAGAGACCTTACATATCAACAATGAGACCTATTCATTTTCATGCCCAGAAAACTAAGTTCAATTTTGTTTTAATAGTTTAAAATAATTTTAGGGGGCAGCTAGATGACATAGTGGGAGTTCAAATCTGGCCTCAGACACTTGACACTTGCTATCTTTGTGACCTTGGGCAAGTCACTTAACCCTCATTTTCCTGTAAAAAAATAGTTTAAAATAATTTTAAGCTTTCACAACTTAAACCTAAATTTAGACTTTGAGAATGTGGTGTATAGATGATAAGAATGATTTCCAGAGACACAAATTGAATTGATTACTTGAGTTCTTACAAGTCAAGCAGAGATTTAAACCAAGGGACACTACATCCAGCAATAGTGTTTTTTTTCACTATCTGATGCTACTTCTCCACCATAATTGAGAAAGATAATCATTTTGCTCTATGTCAGAGATGTCTCTTATATTCTCAGACACTAGTAGTTTTAGTGATCCCTTCATAGAAAAATTCCCAAGGCTAGACATTACTCACACAAGCTTAGATACCATCTTATATGCAGCATTTTGGAGAAAGTCTAAATTACATATATCCCAGACAGTTGGAATCAAAATTAGTGTGTCTAGGTGCCATCTGTTTAGCTATATAAAGTGTGAAAATATTAGCACCAGAAGGTCATTTCTATGAACATTGCTCAGCAAGAAACAGAATAGATCTCATTGAGAATTCTTGAAAATACATTTGAATCATCACACTAGCTGCCTACCCCATCTTTATAAGCAAAGGGTATTTTCAATTGTGATGATTCCCACATGAGATGTGAAAAACATGGATGAGTGCCAATGTCTTTTTACAGCTACCCAGGAATAGGGTGGGGAAGATACAGGGCCATGGGGAGCAGGTGGTGAGTGTCTCCTTCAAGCACATATAAGTACATCCTGAGGTTACACAGGAAGAAAAGCTTGAGTTTGTCCCTATACTTCCTAACAACAGATGGAGAGAATGAACTAATTACTCTGGGGTAAAAGAAACACCTATTCTCTCTAAGGGGTAGCATGACAATTCAAGCCTATGGTGCTTCTACTCATGTTATTTTGTAAATCATTCACAATAGATTTCAATTTTCTTCATCTCATTTATGTGAACACCTATTTTAAATTCCATTTTCTTTCTTTGGATCTTTAACAGAAAGCTCACTTTTCATTATGAAAGATGTTCCAAAGATTTATATTGTCTGTCATTATTTTTAACTTCCCAATACCCATCTGATGCTACAGTTATATTCCTTTAATCAACCAAACACAGCTCAGAGGGTCATTTCACCATGCAAATCATACTTCATGTTTTCTTCTAGGACTATTTTCCAATTCAATGTATCTAATATAAGTTAAGAATATAGATGCTTGTGAAAAAAAATTTGAGTATGACCACTGTAAAAGTAATCATTCTTATTTGACTTATTATGTATTATCCATTCATTTTACTTCCTTCTCTTGACAATTTTGCTTATTTGGTGAACATAAAGAATATTTCTAAATGAAAAATAGGAAGCATTAAAAGAATAATTTATAATGGTTTAAAAAAATACTTGGCATTTTTCTTGGGTTTTATATTATACTTAGTCTTGTCTCAAACTTTTTTTCTGTAGTCTAGCAGAAAGAACTTTGAATACTCAAAAGTCAGAAGACCTGGACTATATTTTGCATCTGATGTATTACTAATTGTGTCAAGTTCTGCCAGTCACTTTTTTATAAGATAAGCATAATAGTTTACATCAGATAGCTGAAAGTTAACAGGAAAATAAATTACCAATATTCAAGTTTCTGACAGAAAAGCAATATTTGTGGAGGTGAAAACTGATAGTACATTCTGAAAAACAATTGGGAACTATGCCCCCAAAGATACCAAGCTATGCTAATCCCCCAGAAATACTACTACAACCATGCCTGTAACTCAAAGAGATCAAGGTAAGAAGGACATGTCATATGCATATAAAGATCTTTATAGTAGTACCTTTGTAATGGCAAATAACTGGATATGAATGGGGTGTCCATTAACTGGGTAATGACTGAACACCAAATTATGGTGTAAGAATGTAATTAAATATTATTGTGATGGAAGAAATTATGGAAGAAATGACTAAAGAAAACTGAGAAGATTTGTATAACAATGCAAAGTGAAGTGAGCAGAACCAGAAATATAATTGATATAACAAAATTGTAAAGGCAAACAAGTTAGAAAAAAAAAACCTTAAGAATTCATCAACATAATAATAAAACATAACTCTAGAGAATTAATGATGAAGAATTCTAACAACCTTCTGAGAGAGGTAAAATACGTAAATATTAGTAGATAGAAATTTTCCTCTATTAATTATTTTTTATTTATTCTGTATATAACTCATTTCTACATATTTGTTTACTTTTGTCTTCTCCAATTGATTATGAACTACTTGAGTCAGGTATTGTCTTTTGCTTCCTTTTGTATCCTTAGTGCTTAGCACAATTTCTGGCATAGTAGTAGGCACTTAATAAATATTATTTTGACTATTTTTTAAAAGTCTGTTGTGTTAGCAAGAGATTCTTTCTGAACCCATATCCTACATAGATTGAAAGCCCTTTGGAATTTAGGACTATGTCTTATATTGGTTGATTTATTTTCCTTGTTTAGTAACATTCTTGCATTGTCATCATATAAACATGAGCTAACAATGCTGTAAATTTGGTTTATGAAATACTTAATAAAATGCAATTCTCTTCCTTGATTAAATACCATGACCAATATATTTTATTGTGATTTTAAAATATTATTTTTTTAAATCAGGGACTGAATAACTGTCAATAAATATTAACATTTCACAATACAAAGACAGCCAGGTGCATACAATGAATAGGAAACTAGTTCTGAAGTCAGACAAATATGACTTCAGATACACACTAGGTGGGTGACCCTGAACAACTCATTTAACTTCTATTTGCCTTAATGCTTAATGCAAAATGGGAACTATAAAAATATTACCTACCTTTCAAGTTTTTGTAAGGATCAAATGAAATATCATTTTTAGAGGACTTTAAATGATGCCTGACACATAGGAAGCACTTAGTAAATCTCTCCTTTCTCCCCTCCCTCATTCCCTCTCTCCCTCTCTCCCTTCCTCCTTCCTTCCTTCCTTCCTTCCTTCCTTCCTTCCTTCCTTCCTTCCTTCCTTCCTTCCTTCCTTCCTTCCTTTCTTCCTTTTCTTTCCTTTTCCTTTCCTTTCTTCCTGCATTCTCCATTAAAATATTATTAATTGAAGAAATTGTGAATTTATTGTACATGTGAAATATATATGTATATATGTGTATTCATAGACATATTTCATGAAGTACTAACAAAATGTTTTTGTGCCCCCTTTTATACTTTTTCTTCTGCATATATTTCAAATATTTCATTTATATTGTGGGGTTGTTTTTGCATTTATATCAGTACTCCTAACTTTCTAATTTTTCCCCACAATAAACCTTGCAACAAATATGAACTCTGAAGCAAAACAAATAAGTATATTGACTATCTCTGCAACTACATATTTCCCTGTGAAACTCTAGTCAAGGGACTGTCAAACTATATCCTGAGAGTCAAGTCTTGCTTGGCAGCCTTTTTTGTATTGTCTGCCAGTTAAGAACTTTTTTTAATTAAATTAAAAACAAACAAACAATGAGACTTTATTTATTTTGAATCCCAATGGCCATTCTAAATATGGTAGCAAGCAAGATTTGGCCTAATTTGCTAAACCTCTACTTTAGTTCATATTCTGCATGCCAAGGGCAAGGTAGCAAGCTTCAGCATAAGTCCTTGAAAGTAACTTTCAGTTACTACTTTGATTATAATTCTCAAGTCTTTTAAACTTAATTTCTTTTACATTATTGTAGTCATGAGAGTTTTCCCTGCCCCTTTTTGTTTTCTGATTTTACTTTCATCTCTTCATATAAGGCTTCCCATGTTTTTTCTGAATTCATCACATTCATCATTTCTTTTTCTATATTACTTTTCAATTAAATTCATATTACATTTCCTTAACCATTTCCCAATTGGTGAACAATTATTTTGTCTCCATTTCCTTTATACTATACTGTTGTATAGTATAGTTATAGAGCTAATATTGTTAGATCCCTTTCATCTGTACTTATTTCATTATTACCCCTGAGATTGTTGACTTGTCATTCCTCTCAATAATAGCATCCTCTGCATGGGAGATCTGGGTTGCCATTGTTTGGGATAGGGGTGGGGAACATGGAAATGAGAGAGTGAGGGAGTGAGATAGGTGGAAGTAGTCATGGAAGAATGGTAATCAATCTAGATCAGCAATTTCATAAGTGAAAAGGAACTCCCAGTGTGGCCTCAACTAATACAGATTAGCAACAATTCTGCAACTCATAATTTAAGAGAGGTTCCTATGATGCTGATAATTTAAGTGACTGCCTAGAAGTCACATAGCTGGTATGTGTCAGAATGAGAACTTGAAGTCAGATTTTCCTGACTCCAAGTCCAACTCTCTATCAACTATACCATGCTGTCTAAGGTAATATGTTATGTCTCTTTATACTTATATATTCATACTGTGGATAGATACAATGGTATGTCACCTTTAAATTGATATACCCAATGTGTTAATTTCTACAAATGGATGGAGATATTAAATAGTATTTCCTTTCCTTGATGATTACAGAGATTGCAACTAAATGATGTTTGATTTTGACTAATGAGTAAAGAATGTGGGCAAGAACATAGCTTGCAAATATTTGTATATCATTTGTAAACAACCCAGGAAGAGAACTGTTTGAGTTTGTACAAAGGTTCTTAACCAGGACTAATGGATGTAATTAGGAAAATTAATAGGTAGACAAAATATGAAGGGGAGATGCTTTTACATGCTACTTGAAAAGTTTGCCATATATACAATATATACAGACAAATTAAGAAAGGCATGTTAAATGTAGATATGTGTGTACATATACATATGTATAGCTAAATCCACATACAAGATACAATATTGATCCATATTTATAAGGATGAAACTATCCATAATAGACACTGCACTTCCTAGTCCAGAATCTTCCAATGATAGATTGTATGACTTTGTGGTCAAATCATTTTCCTTCTCTGGGCTTCCTTTTCATCATCTATAAAATGATAGTTTTGAACCAAATGATCTGTTAGGTCCCTTCTACCACCAAAAGTCTATGAATCTATGAACCACCTTGAAAATAGCTATTTATATGCAAATGTGTCTAGAAAATGTCTTCTATGTAAATAGGGTAACATCTGAAATCTGAGTTATTTTGAAAAGGATGCTTAAAATCTAAGAAATAAAATCTCCATCCTTGTTTGTGAATTGATTTTTTCTCTATTCTCCTATATCATAAATCCCTTCAGATTAGTTTTTACCCCATTCCTACAAAATGATATGTATTTTGGAGTATTGACAAACTTTAATTTTCATTTTTGACCACTGTTCTTTCTTGACTGGCTTTTGGGTCTGGTCAAAATGTGTATTACCATATTAAAACATTTTAAAATACTTCCTTTATTTTTACTTGAAATAATTCCTAGCATCATCAATTAGGGCAGGGATAAGGGAAATATAATTAAATTATAATTATATCTAAATTTAACCAATTGAGAGGTATTACTATAAAAATTATAACTAAAACAAAATTTTGAAAGCCATATTTTCCCCCTTGACCTTCCTTAATATTTCAAGAATGCTTATTTTCTGATTCAAAGGTAGTAGTATGGGAAACAGCTAGGTGGCACAGTGGATAAAGCACCTGCCCTGGATTCAGGTGGACCTGAGTTCAAATCTGGCCTCAGACACTTGACACTTACTAGCTGTGTAACCCTGGGCAAGTCACTTAACTCTCATTGCTCCGCAAAAACAAACAAACAAATGTAGTAGTATGCCTTAAGGAAAAGGTCACTGTATATGGAATTAGAGTATTGTAGTTTTAATCTCAGCTCTTACTACATATGTGATCTTGGCTATATTTCTGGATCTCAACTGATAAATGATTCTTAGGAATCTGTGACTCTTGGACTCTTAGGAAGTCCCTAAATTCCCTTCAAGATCTATATCCCTATGATTTTGAGCAAACTATAGGTATCTTAGCATCATATTTCTCAATTCTGCCTATAAACTCACTCATATAAGCTGAAAGCAAACATGAAAAGGGGGGTGTTTAAAGTATTCAACACAAATAAGGTATAAAAGGTGAACAATTTAATTATTCCTCTTGTATCTGTGAAATGTAGGGAGATCTCAAAGTTCTTCTAAGATGTCAGTATGAAGGATAAATGGAATAATTTGGGCAAGAATCACTCAGGATGAGAATATGGGTATAGATTGCGGTCCATGCAGATGGAAGAAATACTTATATGAATAAACAAAAAACTTGAAAGTGTAAATTATTGTTTACAAAGTAATGGAACTTCTTTAACAAAAATTATATTTGAAAAATTTATTTCAACCATCAGAAATCATTTTTCATCTCATGGCATTTATAAGATTCTTTATCAAACAAAGGTTAGATAAATGACTGACTCTTCTCCCCCTCTCCCCCACACATATTTTAGGTAAAGATACTGTTGAATTCATCTTTATATTTTCAGCATAACATTTTAAAAAGGTTTATCCTTAAGGTTTCTTATTTAAAAGCAATTTATATTACCATCACTACTGATTTGACCACGACACACACACATATAAAGCAGCTATATATATATATATATATATATATATATATATATGTGTGTGTGTGTGTGTGTGTGTGTGTGTGTATAAAAGGTCATATTTTAACTATAAATGATAGCATATATAGCATGTGCTCAAAAATTTTATTTTTTTGTATTTGCTTCATTATAATTTCACATATTAACTCTATTAAAATAACAGACAGGGGGCAGCTAGGTGGCGTAGTGGATAGAGCACCGGCCCTGGAATCAGGAGTACATGAGTTCAAATGAGGCCTCAGACGCTTGACACTTACTAGCTGTGTGACCCTGGGCAAGTCACTTAACCCCAATTGCCTCACCAAAATAATAATAATAATAATAATAACAATAATAATAATAACAACAACAACAACAGACAGAGGGCTTGCCTTGGAAATAGCCAAGGCAATTTCCACCAATATCTCCCTTACCAATAAAAATATATAACACTTTTTCCAGGTTACTGAGGGCTGATGTCTTTTCCACTAATTATACTTTAATATAAGTTTCAGATGTTTTCTAGAAACTAGGTTTTGGTAGGAGGAAAAGAGGAAAGATTATACGTGCATCAGGGAAGAATCAACAAAAGAAAAAAGTGTTACATGTGCTGGGAGAAAGTTATTGAAAAGGGGAGCTTAGAAAATCTGACAATGCAAGTGACCAAAGTCAAAATTGTTCTTAAGGCTGACTTGGGAAATAGTGCCCTATGCAGAAAAGAACTTAAATGAATATTTTCTGAATTGAATTGCATAATTTTCCACTTTCAAAATAGAAATGATAATATAAACTAAAGATGGTTAATAAATAACAGTTTACTGTTATTTATATGAATAATTTCAATAAAATACTCAGAAACTATAATAATAACCAGCTAAAATTGTATTTTAGTTTTCTTTATTAATCAATTTTCAACTTTAATTGTATTTATTAAAGAAATATGACTATCCCATCAGGTCCCAAAATTATTGACAGTTACTCATGGTTATCATATTTATTTTGCAGCATTGTAGAAGAGTAGAAAAATGATTCATGTCTGTACAGGTAAAAACAGACACCCAAAATGTTAATTCCTCATTCCTGGAAGCAGCTGTATTGTAGTAGTTATAAAATTCAGTTCAGGCATACTGAACTTGGAATGTGACCTACCATGTCATCATCTTTACTGGTTACTAGACCAAATTAGTTACTAAATCATGGTTCTTAGTGAGATTGGAATAGGACACTTATGGTAGAAATGTTCTATTGATGAATTATAAAAGTGTAATACTGTACTATCCAACCATGAAACTCTCATTCTCCCTACATTGTGTTTATGCTGTCTTCTGGCCTAGCAGCTTGGAACTAGGAGGTGTGCATTGTTCCTCTCATTAGGAATCCCTAATATCTATAAAGGAAGGGAGATGGGATTCTGAAACAGATCCAGAGTTTGTGAACTTTCCAACGTAAGAACCATTGATGTAGGAAAGCTTTAGGTTATTCTTCATATACACATTTTTTTGTTATTTCTCCTTCATTTTCAAAGAGGAGTGGTGACATTACAGGTGATATTTTGACTTGAGCAAGAATTAGATTTAAATGAGGCAGAGTTACTCAAAGTCACCAGACTTAATTTTTCTTCCACAGTCATTAAAGTCCAGTGGCAGGGTGAAAACAAAGACAATTGGCAATGTCCCAAGAAGCAATGGATAAGTTTATCATCTTTGATGTTTGAAAATGTAAATATTCCACAGTGCCTGTTTCAGCTGCCTTTTCAACCATTGGAACAAATTATTCTCATCCACCCATTCCACAGGAAAAAAGTCTTCACATGCTTGAGATGTATATCCCTCTATTTTACCACTGGTTTGGAGGCCTGTTGCTTACCCTCAGCCTAGTTTGGCCTGTCTGCTAAGGCAGTTTTATTGGGGTGTGGTAATGGCCCATGTTGCAGTTTATTGGAGTCACAAATAAGAGTTGGATGATAGGTAAAAAATGGAGAATGAGCAGCCTTGGAAAGAAGTCCCCATAATAGAGTTACTAGTCCTCCTGCATACCCCATATACTCCATGTACACATGTGATTAAGACTTGAATAAAACTATGGCGCCGTACTTGTGTATATGTATCTACAGGAGGGACTACTAGGGAAAGAACAGTACCTTTACACTTTTCTTCATTTAGGGATACTTTTATTATTGTGCTCATCAAAGCAAAATTTCACTTAGTTCTATTCAACTAAAAGTTAATTCATATCATTAAACCGGGATCAGATGGTTAATCTCATATAACTTCAACCACACTCCAGTTCTAAAAGCTCTAAGTCAAAAAATTCCTAGACTTTCCTTTCGTGTCACCGTGTGTTTTTCTAAAATTCTGGAGAGAAATATTTCTAAAATTTGAGGAGAGGAAATAAAAATTCTTCACTAAGCTTCCTAATCAGGGGGATCTATTTTGGGTCTAGGAATAGGAATTTTAAGTTAGAGATAATTGGAAATGTTAGTTTCTAAAGATTTTTAATGCAGTATATATCAGAAAGCAAAGCCTTAGTGGTAGAAATTTGTTGTGTTCATTTTATAACACGTCTATGACTTTGTTCTCATGTTTTCAGATCATTGTGAAAAGGTTGAACAATAGGTAAAAAAAAGTCAGAAAAAATAGAATTTCAGAATTAGATGAAAACTGATAATTTTCTGATGTAATAATTGAGGGAACTGACATTTCATGACTTAATTGATATTGTAAAATCTAAAGTTTGAGTATAATAATTTCCAAAAAAATTAGTGTTACTCTTTCTACAAGCCAAGGCATAGATTTAAGTTCTATTAATTTGAAAAAAACCTTTCATTACGTGATAGATTTGGTTATATATGATTGGTTATATATTATTTTATTTTGATTACCCTCACATTTTCCACTTGTTTCAATAATAAAGAGAACATAATTTTTAAAAATTCACATTTCATTACCATGAATAAATTAAAAATGAAAATCAAATGGAAAAATGATTTATTCTCAATCATAGTGAAATAAAACTGGAAAACAGTATTTCCCAGTTTTTCAAGGAAAAAATGCCAATTTATTTGAAATTACCAAATATATGAATGACCCAGTCTGACCTGTATTATATGTTAAAAAAAAATTTGCAAATCCAGATACTTACACATCTATTGTTTCAGATTAATTTTTATGGGAACTTTAGCTACTACAAGGAAGCACTGGTAGCTAAAATTATAGGAACAGGGATTTAGAAACAAAATAAAATATTTTTTTCAGAAAGTGCTTTATTTTGTAATTACAGAAATCTGTCATTAAAAGATTATTGAAAGCACACAGTTCAGTGTTCATTGCTATAACCTTTATATCATAATATTGATAACTTTATTATCAATAGCACCTGAAATAGAAAACTATGATTATTGAAAACATTTTGCTTCAAAGAGTTTGTAAAACAATTTATAAACTGTTTAATTAACAAGTATGTATTAAAAAGCCATTCTATATCATTCTATTCAATAATCCAGATCAGAGGGTGAATAGAGAGCAATAGTCACCAAGATGATAGAAACAGTCTTAAAGCAAGAAAATGTCACTATAACGGATAGGCATAATGGCTAAATTACATTGTCTTAGTATGTACCTTTAACAAAAAGTAAAAGCAAAATATATCTAGTACAATCAAAGGGATTTTCATAAATGATGCAAGCAAGTATCAGGAACTTGGGTAGCAAAATAAGCTGACCACATTACATAGAGGGCAATGTCCATTATGAATGGCTAATTATCTTTCAAGAAAATGTTACATGAGATGTTAGTACAGTCTTAGACACATTTATGTCATAATGATTTCAAATACAACTAATAATAATTTATTGTAAAACTTATTATTAGATTTGCAAATAATGCTGGCCTTTAATTTCACCTCCCTATTCATTCAGGTGCACATAGCAGTGACTAAGTTCATGGCTTATCAACACCCTCATCAGTGCAAAGCTAGAGAAAATTAAATTGGACAATCCTGTTAATTAGCAACATTTATAATAATGTGTTAGAGGGGATGGTTGAAATTCAGGGCTAATGTAGTGTTATCTCTGGTCACCATGGAAAACAGAATTATCTTCAAATATGAAACCAGTTTTGTAAAGAATATAAATTAAATAACCTATTATAACAGATGAGTAATACAAAATATGTTGACAAATGTGTGTGTGTGTATATATATACATATATATATACCTCATATATATATACATATATATATGTGTGTATATATATATATATATATATATACCTCACTTAGTATGAAAACTCAAGACCCTAAACATAAATTTGTGGACTTGTTAATAGTAACATAGATAGAGAGTAAATATTTCTTTTTAAAGTTTCCTAAATAATTAAAAATTTATATATAAAATATATATTGTGTATATATACACTTCCATTTAGAGAGTTAATTAAATTAATTAAATTATATTAAATTACACTATATGTAAGCAAAAACTTAGTAAGTCACTACCTTCATAGGGACATATATGTTTAATTCATAGTCAAAGAACAAAGAAACTTTTGATAACTCTTTGTTTAAGATTAAGAAAAGTATAAAACTAGAAGGCATATGTTAACCAAAGGTGTTTATCAACATGATGCCAGGATATTCAGCATCAAACTAAATAGAATCATGTTATTCTATAGATGGTGAGGTCCTCCAGATGCACTTGTTTGTAAAAGTTGTTGAATTGATGATATCACCAAGTAAGAGAGTAAAAAGGAAACAGGTCAAGAGTAGAGCCTCACTGTAAAACCACAGTTACTGGACATGATATGACTAGCAAAGTAGATGGAAATGGTGGGATCGGGAAGATAATAATTTTTTTTAATTGGGAAAAAGTAAAAATAAGTAATAAAACAAACAAACAAACTACCAAGGAGTTAGTATCTAGGAGAAGACAGTGATTGATGTGTCAGATACTTCAGGGAGTTAGAGAATTAGAATTTTTAAAAGATGATGTTATTTGTCAATTAAGAGATAATTCATAACTTTAAAGAGAGCAGCTTAAGTTTAATGAAGAGTTTGGAAGGTAAACTAAAGAAGATTTAGAGGTATGTGAGAGTGGATAAAATGGAAGCATTATTTATGATGACTTTATCAGTCTAGTTACAAATGTAAGACATGTTAGATAGCTAATAGGGATAGTTAGATACAGGGAGAATGTTTTTTGGGGTTTTTTTTTTTTTTTTGGTTTTAAGGATAAGGAAGATATGTTTGTAGGCACCAAAAAAGGAGACTATAAGTAGGGAGAGATTGAAGATAAGAGAGATGGGATGACAGTAGAGTTAATTTGCTGGAGATGTCATGTTTGGACAGATCATGCTTGCATGAAGAGGGATTTGGCTTTCCAAGAAGAAGGGCAACCTCTCTATCCAAACTCAGAATGATGAGGGAGCTTTGCCTCTTGGTTAAGGGTCTCATTTTTGTAGTTGAAAGAATGGTTCTAATATGGATTTTTGTGCAAAGAGAGTCCTATAAGACAACTTCTAAGAAATATGTGTCTGGAAAAGAAGGTGAATTGGTCATTAGCAAGAGCAGATGATTAAACTTAGCCTATATCATATTTAAATCCATTCAAACAATATAGATGAAAGACACACAACACATAGAATTAGCCATCTCTTGAGAGGAGGCACAAGGAGCTCTTGTGTCATGAAAAACTGGACAGAAATCCCAGAATGATGGAAAGCAAGGGTGGATTTTGATTTGTACCACTGGAATAAATATTTTCTAGGATGCTACATAGAATTATTGCAATATAAGTATGGTGTCTTAACATTTGAAAGTACACTACAAGTTTAGAAAAAGAAAAAGAAACTTTTCACAAATACTTTAAAATATTTTCAATATAGTATAGTATAAGTTAAGCACTATATACATTTATGTAAGGTTTAAGGGTTTTTTTCAAGTCAACTGTATTTATATGCCAACATTGGCTAAGTGATTTTTCAAAACATGAGTTTAGGTGATATAAACATATCATAATTCCAGGGGGGGAAAATGGAGTATCTCTTGAAAATGAATTGGTGCAAGTACTACAATTTGTATCTATAATTTTATTTTGTGTCAAAATTGCTAAGTTTTCTGTACCCAAAAGAAACATATTTCTCATTATCCATGATATAATCATTATTATATTATTAATACACATTGTATCACTCTATTTTTAAATTTTATTTCTGTTCATAGACTATTAGGTCTTTTATTTTTTGGGGGGGCTATGGGGGGTTAAGTGACTTGCCCAAGGTCACACAGCCAGTAAGTGTCAAGGGTCTGAGGATGGATTTGAACTCAGGTACTCCTGAATCCAGGGCCAGTGCTTTATCCACTGTGCCACCTAGCTGCCCCAACTATTAGGTCTTTATGAGAATATTTAAAATTAAAATAAACATTAAATAGTTTTTTTCAGTGCTAAAGGGCAACAGATATTTATCTGGGAAAATGTTTTTTTTTAACCATCCTAAATTCAGGAACATAAATTTAAATAGTCTTTAATAATTCTACTGAAGAGATAGATAGATAGATAGATAGATAGATAGATAGATAGATAGATAGATAGATAGGGAGGGTGGGAGGGAGGGAGGGAGGGAGGGGGAAGGAGAGAGGGAGAGAGAGAGAGTTGAGCATATGAGTAAAAATGAGCTGATGTTTTAAAGTGTGTGTATGTTTGTGTGTGTGTTGTGTGCTGTGAGTCAGAAAGGGAGAGAGAGAAAGAGAGAAAGAATGAATTTAATATCATTGCACATTCAATAAATAAACTGTTTATTTTAAATGCTCCACTTATTACCATAAAGTAAATTAAAAAACATTGAAGTAACCTGGCTGTTCTAACATTCTACTTACCTTTATGCATTGTCTCAGTATCACATTCCAATAAAGATGTTTGAAATAGTGTCTGTAATCTACATTTTTGATCTGCTTAAATAGCTGCTGGCTTCAGCAGAACATTAATGCAAATCTAATGTACCTGCTGGTATGATTAGCTGAATCAAATGATGGCATTTAAGTAACACCTAAATAATCTTAATTAGGATCTTCAACTCATCTTAGCACTTAGAACTCTACAGATGGATAGTCTTAATTATCAGCCTTTTGATTAGGATAACAGCTCTAATCAAGATGATGTGGGCCTGATAGACAGGGTATCAGTAAATTAATGACTGCAGTTAAGTAGGAGCATAAGCAAAAAAAAAAAAATCTACTATGAGAAACATGGTAAAAACTATGGAAAGGAATGAGTCTTTTATAAGAAGCCTGGGTCCAATATTAATATCCAACTATAAGCACACCTTTAATAGAATTCAGCATGACTATTAATAGCTAACACATATTTAGTTCATTACAATGTACTTTACATACATTACTTCATTTGATCCTTAAGAACTAGTCTATGAAGGAGCTACTAAAAATATGTTATCATTCCCATTTTACAAATGTCAAAAGTGGGGCTCAGAAGTGATCTGTCCATGTGTAATTGGGCTTTGAGTATTTCCAGATATCCTAAGACAGAGGTATCCACAGGGGATATGGACACCAAAACAAATGATCTTCAAGTAAGCATTCTTTTATAAAAAGTTAAATTGACTCAAGTATTTAAATGGAAGTGAGGTGTTTGGGAAATATGCAAATTGAAGGAGCAGAGTTGGTGTAGAGATGGTGAGAGCTGGAGTCAGAGGAAGGAACCTGCTTCTGGGAGAAGACATCCTATATATTTCCCTACCATATAGGTAAGAGGAACCTCTTTCAATTTGCTGTGTAGATGCAGTAGGTTATAGAACTAACATATTGGGACATTCTGTCTCTGTCTTTGTGTCTCTATCTCTCTGTCTCTCTCTGTATCTTTTTCTCTTTGTCTCTGTCTCTATGTCTCTGACTGTCACTGACTGTCTTTCTGTGTCTGTCTGCCTCTGTCTCTGTATGTCTTCCTCTCTGTCTCTCTGTTTCTCTCTGTCTCTGTCTGTCTGTCTGTCTGTATCTCTTTCTCTCTGTCTCCCTCTCTCTCTTAAGGAGCATCCACAAGACCTTGTTCACCCTATGCATAAGCACTATGCATGAAACTAGGGATGTGGAAGCATCTTTCCCTCTCTTAAGAACTGTCAACTCAAGAAATGGACTTGAGGATTATAGTAGTGATGGGTTTTTTTAATCTAATTTACTCCTAAGCAGAGGTGATGGAGTCTTCAAATATATGAGCTTTAGTCATGGCAATATCAAACAAAGGTCCCAGACTGGATGTTGCTTCCAACCCAGCAGAGAACCCTTATGAAGCCAGGATTCTGGGATATAAGCTTAGGAGGATTTTAGACTTGGAACTTAATGGTACTGATCTTCTATAGGAACTCAGCTAAGCTCTAAATTTTAAGTCACTCAGCTCCCTAGAGACTGAGGAAGGTACCTGAACAAATGTTTTTATATTTATTCTTACCATATCATTGAATTAAATATTCTTTTATAAAAAAATTAAATTGACTATCAAGTGTTTTAAAGGAAGTAAGGTATTTGGGAAATATGCCAATTAAGAGAACAGATTTGGTATAGAGATGATGAGAGGTGGAGAAAATGGAAGAAACTAGATGTTCCTCAACTCCTTAAGGGTGCTTGAGAATTGTAAAGGAGGTCTCAAATGCAACATTCCTGGCATTCAGGCTGTGGGGAAGAGGGTGATCACTGGCACACAGACAGTATGTTTCAAGTGCAGCCAATTCTCTTTTGACTTCAGGTTCAGTGCTCTTTCCCCAAAATAATTTCTTTCATATACTTTCACAAACAAAATGTTTGATGGAAATCACTTGTAAATAGTCACTATCTACAAATGATGCCTAAAGAAAGCCTAACAGTTTTTTAAAACATTTCAATCAATTATGGTAAGAATGTTCCCAATAAATAAAAAGTACTTATTATGTTGTAATACACAGATAAATTAAGAGTTTTGCTGAATTTTATATTTTGAAAAAAAAATAAGCTTTCCTCTTAAAGTGAATATTGTCACTCAGATTCAAAATGTTTTGTCTGGGAAATTATCTCAAAGTAGAAATGGACATAGCCCAAATTATTTTTACATTATTGTACACAAATTTAACTATTGATGCAGTCAGGTTTTTTTGGTTCCCAATTATGATGAATGTTTTTCTACTACTTAACTTCCCCTACCAGGAAGGATGCAAGGGAGGAAAACTGATCTCTGAGAAGCTGACAAATGTTTATCTCCTTTATGATTCAATACCTCCTAATGTCAGAAATCCCTTGCCTCCATAGGAATTTTAGTCTTTGATAGGATAATATTTTCCCCTTTATAATATTTTATGGAATCTTTTCAGGAAGAAATGATTAGCATAATAAATGATAGCCATCACTTTAAGGTTTGCGAAGTGCTCTATATGTGTTATTTCATTTTTGTGAAGTAGGTAGTATAATTATCTACTCTTTACAGATAGAAAATTGAGGCTGAGAGAAGTTGTGTCCTGCCTAGGTCAAACATGTAGTAATTATCTGAAGGAGAATTTGAACAGCGATCTCTCTAGCTCCAAGGTCTAGACTATATCTAGTGCACTATCTTGCTGCCAAGTACCATATTGTTTTAGTATAAGATGTAATGGTGGTGGTAATAAGAAGAACATCCTGGTTTAGGCCAGAACTTTTATATTTTGGATTCAATATTGCGGGGGGGGGCAAGTATTTTTAGTCAAAATGTTTCTTGTCAAGAATACCATGAGTTGATTTAGCTAAGGAAAGCTCTCCTGAATATAAGCTTTTCATCATGGTCTAACTGTCAAAAAACTAGAAATCCTTCTCAATGTTTATACTCACACAACCAGAAAGGGATATTAATACCCCAAACCTTTAGTCCTCAGAAACAATCAAATGTCAAACGTAGTTTCAGTGCATAATTAAGGAAAAATGAGCTTCACTTTTTTTTTCAGGGCAATTGGGGTTAAGTGACTTGCCCAGGGTCATACAACTAGTAAGTATCAAGTGGCTGATGCTGGATTTAAACTCAGGTCCTCCTGAATCCAAGGCCAATGCTTTATCCACTGTGCCACCTAGCTGCCCCATGAGCTTCACATTTGTGGGGCAAAAGTTTTAGATTACTGTTTCATATTACCGCCTCAAAGGCTATAGGTGAGGCTGTTGTAGGGAAGGCAGATAAAAGGAAGAAAATATCTGCCAAGGAGATATACTGAAGATACCTATGAGTTTCCTTAATATTATTTTTGCCTAAATGTCCCATAAGCATATCAGATTATGTCCAAACATAAGTCATCTTTCTACCCGAACTCTGTCTCTGTCTCTCTGTCTCTGTCACTGTCTGTCTCTTTCTCTCTGTCTCTTTCTCTCTGTCTCTCTCTCTCTCCAATGTGTGTATGTTTGCCTCTCCCTTTAGATATACATACATATAGTAACTATCTGTTCATTTACATTTTTTATCCATAAATTCAAATGTAACCTCATTGATGACAGGTACTATTTTAATTTTTATACAACTAGTGTTTAGCACAATGACCAGAATACTGTTACCACGGATATATATGTTCATTGACTGATCAATGGTAGTGTCCTTGGGATCAAGCCACATAACAATAAATTTGAGACTAAACAAGGGCAATCATTTTTGAGTTCTTAATTTAATGGAGGACCCAACATGAAAACAACTATGTACAAGTGAGATATATACAGGATCAATTAGAAATAGTCTCAAAGGGAAGGCACAAACATTCTAACACTCTATGATTCTAATGTCCTGTGATTTTGTCAGTCCAAGGTGCTAACATTCTGGGTGATGCTATCACCTGAGAGCCTCAAGATCCCACAATGTTCCTTCATTTCTATGCTGTGATCCAGTGGATATCTCTCAGCACTGTCTTCTTTCCTTAGGTGATTTCATCCGGTCAGTTATTCAGTCAAGAAGTTTTATTATGTTCCGGGCTCTGTGCTGAGGGTAGTGAATGCAAAGGAAAACACATGATACCTACTTTTTTATGCTTCAACATGTATTTGGACATCATCAATTCTCTTTCTGTAGATGGACTGTATTTTTCATAGAATCTTCTGAATTGTCTTAGATCATTGCACTGCTGAAAGTAAGAAAGCCATTCATAGCATATCATTTTACAATATTGCTGTTATTTTATATACAGTACATTTAATGTTGCATCTGCTCATATAGGTCTTTCTAGTAGCATCCTGCTCATCATTTAAAAAATAAAATCATTTTATTTAAAGGAAAAATTAGAATTTTCTGGTAGGACTGGGAATATGAATTAACAGTAAATCCTAAAATATGTCATTTTATGTTCAAGGAGGTACGATGTTGCTTGGGCTATTTACAATCTGTTTATGGCTTCATCTCTGACCCCAATAAATATCCCCTTTAAAAACACAAGTCTTTTTGTTTCTTCTAAATGTTTTTCAGTCTGTGTGGTATCTTTCAATTGCTTATTTACTTAATAGCCCTACTTGGGGTAGTTAGCAACTTAAGTGCTTGCTTTTTAATATTTTTACAGTAAGAATCCTTTTCTTTCTTAATAATAAACATTTTTATTTATAGTTTTGAGTTCCAACTTTTATCCCTCTCTTTCTCCCTCCCCTTCCCCCTCCCTGAGGGGGCAAACAATCATACATGGGTTATAATGTATGATTATGTAAAACATCACTATATTTGTCATTTTATACAAGAAAACTTGATTAAAAGAAAAAAATGAAAGAAAGTGAAAAATAGCATGCTTCAGTCTGTGTTCCATCAATATAAGTTCTTTCTTTGGAGGTGGATAGTATGTTTCATCAATAGTCCTTTGGGATTATCTTGGATCATTTTATTGTTGAGCATAGTCAAGTCATTCACAGTTCTTCATCAAACAATATTGCTGTTTCTGTGTACAATGTTATCTTGGTTCTGCTCACTTCACTATACATCATTTCATACATGTCTTTTCAGGCCTTTCTGAAGTCATCCTGCTTGTCATTTCTTATAGCACAATAATATTCCATCACCATCATATACCACAGTTTGTTTAGCCATGCCCCAAATGATGGACTTTTCTTTGATTTACAAGAATCTTTTCTTTTTAAATCTAAACTCAAGAAATAAATCATGTCTCTATATCACATATAGTCTTCTAGTCATATATATGTATATGTATTAATATGTATATACATATGTATATATCTCTTTCTATATCATGTCCCTCAAGTACAAGGATCCATAACATGACACTTAATCAACTCTGAAACAGGGTTGTCTCTAGTGAGGTATATGTTCACTTAGAGCCACAGAAAATGAGGCATCAAAGAACAAGACAGCACCTAGTCAAGAACAGTACCAGGACTAGTTCTCTAGAAATTTAGGTTTATTACAACATGTAGGAGGATAAATGGACCATAGAACTACATCTAGTTTCTGGTCAAAGGTAAAACATGAATTAGATCTGAAGACTCCTAAGTCTCAGTTCAATATTCCTTCTACTATGCAACATTATGGACACTGTTTCTAGATACTATAGACTGTCAGACATTGAGGCAGGAAGACCTGGGTTCAAATTCTCCTTCAGACAGTAACTTGCTTTGTGAACCTGGTCAAGTCACTTCATTTCTCTTGGCCTTAGTTTTCCCATTTGTAAAATGGAGATAATAACAGCATCTTCCTCACCTGCTCATCATTTTTATAGTAAACTACATTTATATAGTACTTTAAAGAGATTTCCTTACCATAAACTCATGAGGTTGATTCTTGCAACAACAGTAATAGATTACATTTATATAATGCCTTATACCTGACAAAGGATTTTCTTCACAATAGCCCAGCAAAGTACCATACATTTTATCATTATCATAAATCAATTCTCATTATCACCATCAATCCATCCTCATTGTCATCAATCAATCCCCATCTTCAGCCAATCATCAACAATCCACAATAATCATCATCTTACATTACTCTTGCCTCTGCTTCAAAAATTTTTTCAGTTACTATTTTTAACTGTTTTGCTCAATCCTATTCCCTTCCACCTGATATTTACTCTATTTTTTATCTTCTTTCATCCTATCCCTGCTCAAAAATGACTTGGTTCTGACTGCCCCTTCCCCAGTCTGCCCTCCCTTCTTCACCACTCCCTCCTTATCTCTGTCCCCTCTTACTTTTCTGCAAGATTAGATAGATTACTCCATCAAATTGAGTTTGTATGTTATTCACTCCTTGAGCCAACTCTGATGAGTATAAGGCTCATTCACTGCCTCACTTCTTCCTTATCTCTCCCCCCACTCCATAAGCCCTTTCCTGTTTCTTTCATGCAGGATTTCATCCCAATCTACCTCTCCCCTTTGCCCTCTCCCAGTGCATTCCTCTCACCCTTCAAATTTACCCTAAAGATGTCATCATGGGGCAGCTAGGCAACACAGTAGACAAAGCACCCACCCTGGACCCAGGAGAACCCGAACCCAAATCTGACCTCAGACACAAGAGATTCACCCACTGTGTGACCCCAGACAGGTGACTTCAATCCAGCCACCCCACAAAAAATACAAACAAAAAATAAATGCTTTACAGATATCATCCCTTCAAAATCAATTCCCACCTGTGCCTTCTATCTAAATTTATTTCTATCATCATCACTGAAACTGAAAAATTTTGAGAAATTTCTTGTGATTTAGACACATCATCTTCCCATGTAGGAATGTAAACCTTTTCACATCCCTCTTAATTTCTTTTTCCTGTTTACCTTTTTATGCTTCTCTAGGGTCTTGTATTTCAAAGTCAAATTTTCTAATCAGTTCCGCTCTTTTCATCATGAATACCTGAAAGTCCTCTTTTTCAATGAATTTTCATTTTACCCCTGAAAGATTATAATCAATTATTCTGGATAGGTGATTCTTGGTTGTAATCCCAATTCCTTTACCCTCTGGAATATCATATCCCATGTCCTCTGATGCTTTAATGTAGAAGCTGCTAGATTTTGTGCTAACCTGACGGTGGCTCCACAGTACTTGAATTCTTTCTTTCTGGCTGCTTGCAATATTTTCTCCTTGACCTGGGATCTCTGGAATTTGGCTATAATATTCCTATGAATTTTCATTGTAGGATCTCTTTCAGGAGGTGATTGGTGGTTTCTTTCAATTTCTTTTTACCTTCTGATTCTAGAATTTTAGGGCAATTTTCCCTGACAATTTCCTGGAAGATGATGTCTAAGCTCTTTTTGATCGTGGTAGTCCAGTGATTTAGGTAGTCCAGTGATTTTCAAATTATCTCTCCTAGATCTATTTTCCAGGTCAGCTATTTTTCCAAGGAGATATTTCACATCGCCACCTATTTCTTATTTGTTTGGATTTGCTTTATTGTGTCTTGATTTCTCATAAAGTCATTTGCTTCTATTTGATCAATCCTAATTTTTAAGCCATGATTTTCTTCAGAGAGTTTTTGCACCTCCTTTTCCATTTGGCAAATTTGACTTTTCAAGCTGTTGACTTTTTTTTCATGACCCTCCTGTGTCACACTCATTTCTCTTTCCATTTTTTCCCTCTACTTCTATTTTTCTTCAAAGTGCTTTTTGAGCACCTCTATGACATGAGACCAATTCATATTTTTCTTGGAAGCTTTAGATGAAGGAGCCCTGAAGTTGCTATCCCTTCCACCTCAGCAACAGCAGAGACCCTTGTAATCTCCCCCTGGTCAACCACTCAGCCCTCTCACCAGACCATGAGCTTAGTTCCTGATAACAATGGCCCTGTACCTGATTCAAAGGATCTTGGGGCGTCTCTTTCTCTGGTGAAGCTTGCCTGGGACTGGATCTGTGTCAGTGTGACTGTGTGGCTGGGCCTCCCTTCCACCTGGCCGAGAAGCCCCCTCCTTCTGATTTTTTAAGCTGTCTTTGGGTGGAAAATGATCTCAACCAGTTCTTTAGTGGGTTCTGATGCTCCAGGGAATTGTCCTGTTATTATTTGGAGGTTTTTTGGAGTGATCTTGTTGTGAGTTCTGAGAATTTACTGCTTTCCTCTGCTATCTAAACAAGGACAATAATAAGAAATATTTTCATTACAAACCCAGATTTCATGATTTATTAAAATGTGAACAGGAAAAAAGAAGTTTAGGGCTGTTGTGACGTTGAAAAATCTCTTACATTGTCTAATAAAAATTCTACCCTAAAATAATAATTGACAAAAAGTGATGCTAATGTTTCAGATAAATGTGCAAAAATGGATTTGAAATTCAAAAAGGTGGTTTTGAGTTTCATAGTATTAATGCAAATAGTAAATTGAATGTACAAAAATAGTGGTTTTTTTTTTAATTGTCATTGGCTACAGTCATTGCTATAGTCAACAATTACATTCTCCCACAATATTTGTCAGCGATTATAAAGAATTTCATTTCCTGCCCACAAGAGTATACATGATGGAATTCTCCATGGTAAAAACAAGAGGAAAGGTGGAACTCTCAAGGAATTCTCCTAGAGAAATGAATATATAATTTGTTGCTTGCATAGCAAAGTGGACTCCCTGTGTGTACTTGTCTGTTGACAATACTACCATGGAGGATGACTTGAGGAAGCTACTGAAGATCAGTAAAATGTTTAAATGAATATATCACTGATATGAATTAAAAATTTTGAATGCTAAATTACCTCATTCAAAGAAATTAAAATAAACATAAGGAACATGAATTGAAAGATAACAAAATGAATAGAAATTCTGTATTGGCTTAATTAGCAATTGAAAGCAAAAGTCAAAAGAATGAGGTAACACAGAGTCCATTTAGCCAATCCCAAAATAAACATTTTGATATCATTTGAAAATTTTACTTAGAGACTTGAGAAACAAAGACGCCATAGGAAAGGAAGAGTACACAAAGAATTATGATGTTGAAGATTTCTGATTGTCAATATTATCAGAAAAGATATAGCAGAATGAAAATGCAGATTAAAATAAATATTTAATAATAATAATAATAATAAAATAACTAGCATTTAAATAATACTTTCAAGTTTGTAAAATGCTTTACCCTGGGAAGTAAGTAGTATTACAGAATCTAAGGCAGACAGAGGTCAATTGACTTAATCAGGATCATACAACTAAAAAGTATCCAAGCTAGATATGAATTAAGCTCTTTTGAATCCAAGTCCTTTACTATATTCATTGTGCCACATAGTATGTCAAAGGAAAATCACGTATGCCATTAATAAAATTAATGATATGTCAAGGGAGTTGACTGAAACTTTGGCTTCTTTGCAAAATTTGCAAGTTATAGGGCCAACAAAAGGTTCATAATTATTGGCTCAAACTCTTTATAATCAAACATTAATTGCTACCAAGATACTTTAGCAGGTTTTTCTAAACATAAGTTTGACCATGCTAAGAGATGTCATCATATTTTTATTACCTAGACATGAGAATGCTATTGAACGTGATGAATATAGGTCTATAATGCAGTTAAGTGCTATGTGGAAAACATTCACAATTTGTATCACTGGGGGAAAATGAGAAAAAAATGTTGGATTTAGAGAGAACACATTTACCAAAAAGTCACAAAAGTATAAGAAAAAGTTGTTTTCAGTTTGGTAATTATTGATTGAGCAATGTAGAAGTTGTAATATCCTTATTTAACTGATTGCCATGAAACTTTTTACTCAATTCTGCCCTCTGGTTGTCATGAATTATCTCTCTATACACACACACACACACACACACACACACACATATACGTACATACACATATATGTATAGACCCATGTATACACATATATCTATATACTTATATACATATATATATATATTTATACACACACATACATACAGAGAGAGAGAGAGAGAGACAGAGAGAGAGTGGTAAAAAGTGAAAGCTTTTAACAGTCAGTTAAACTGGTGAAGGACACCAGTTTTTGAATGGATACACTCAACTCTGGATCTGTTCTCTTTTCTCTATATATTTTTGTACTCTTATAGTAGATTTCATAGTTTCAATTGCAATTCTATTTTTGTTTTGTGAATTGTTTTAATTTTCCCTCTTAAAAAATCAGGAATTAAAAAACAAAAAGGTGATTTCCACACAGTAGGAAACATAGGAGATTGAATTGCATATTAAATCATGAGTTCTATTTCTTCCCATTAAGTAAAAAGAAAAAAACCAACACAATACATTCCATGCATTATTGTCAAAAATGTCTTGTTCACCTGTATTTACTTCTGAATTTCATTCTCAAGTCATCTGTGCATTAAAAAGTTTAAATGATTTCCCTTTCTTTGCAAAGCTATAGCTAACTGCCTCTTTTCACAATCCCATATATGTGTGTGTGCATTAATTTATTTTTATATTTATATATTTATATGTCTGTATATGTATGCATATGCTTGCTTGTTTTTTCTTTATATATGTAAAGAAAAAATATATATCCAAAGGAAAAATTATATATATATACATGTGTATATACATGTTTTGCTGTAACACTTATATACATGTGTATATGTGTGTGTGTATATACACACATATACATGCATATTTATTTTTCTTTTGTCTATATATCTTTCTTTACAAATATAAAGAAAAAACCATTACCTTTGCAAAATATATATTTTATTTCATTAGATACTTCCAAAGTACTTATAAATTTTGACTTCCGAATTCTCTTTCTCCTTCCCACCATTCTTTCCTGTATAAGGCAAGCAATTTGATTTTGATTAGACAGGTAAGTTAAACAAAATATATTGGCATATTGACCATGTTTTGAAGGAAAACAGACTAAAGAAAGTTAAAAATATGACTTATTTTGCATCCAGAATTCATCGGTCCTCTCTCAGAATATAAATAGCATTTTTTTTTCTCATTTGGGTCCTTTGCAATTGTCTTGTATCATTGTCTTGACCAAACTAAATAGTTCACAATTCATCATCTGTACAATATTGCTATTACTTTGTACCATGTTCTACTGATTTTCCTCACCATAATATGCATGAGTTCATATGTCTTCCCAGTGGTGTGTTTTGTTTTGTTTTGTTTTTCTGAAACCATTTTGTTCATTTTGTCTTTTCTCACAATTAATATAACACGACTTGTTCAGGCATTCTTCAATTGATGGGCATTTGCTCAATTTCTGATTCTTGGATAGCACACACACACACAAAGCTTCTATAAATATTTTGTACAAATGGATCCTTTTCCCTTTTTAAAAATATTTCTGAGATACAGACCTAATCATGATGGTATTTCTGTGTCAAATGGTATGCATTTTTATAACCCTTTGAGGATGATTCTGGATTGTCGATCTAGGACATGACTACAATATTTTATTAGTGTTCCATTTTTTGCAAATCTTATACAGCATTTGTGATTTTTTCTTTTCTGTTATGTTAGCCAATCTGACATGTTAGGTGGCATTTCAGATTTATTTCAATTTGTATTTTGCTAATCAGTAGTGTTTTAGAGTATTTTTATGCAACTATTAATAACTTTGATTTATTTTTTCTGAATATTTCCTGTGCAAATATTTTGATAATTTATTATCTGGGGAGTAGTTTTTATGTTTTTTATATATTTGTCTCAGTTCCCTTTATATTTAAGAAATGGGGCCTTTATTAGAGAAACTTACTACAAAATTATCCCCAGTTTCCTTTTTTCTTCTAATTTTGGCTACATCAGTTTTGTTTGTGCAAAAGCACTTCAATTTTACACAATGAAAATGATCAATTTTACTCTCAATCATCCCTTTTTCTCATATTTGGTTATAGATGCTTCCTTCATAGGGAGATGACAGGAATGTTTTTTCCATTTTCCCTTAATTTACTTATGATAACATCCTTAATGTCTAAGTCATTTATCCTTTTTTACCTTATCTTCACATGGGGTCTCAGATGTTGGCTTATGCCTAGTTTCTGCCAAACTGCATTGCTGTTTTCCCTGCCATTTTAGTTAAATGGTGAGTCTTTACCCCCAAAGCTTGGATTTTTGTTTTATCAAATAGTAGATTGCTGTGATCATGTGCTGCTGTACATTGTGTATCTAATCTATTTCACTGATCCACCACTCTCATTCTTAAACAGTACCACATTGTACTGTAATATAGCTTGAAATCTCATCTTGCTACGCTGCTTTCCTTAACATGTTTTATTGATTCCCTTGCTATTCTTTAACTCTTTTTATTTCCAGATAATTTGTTACTGTTTTTCTAGCTCAATAAAAACTATTCTTTAAAGTTTTGACTGTTATGGCATTGAATAAATAAATTAACTTAGGTAGAATTGTCACTTTTATTATATTGATTCAAAATACCCATGAGGAAATACTATTCCTCCTATTGTTTAGATTTGTCTTTCTTTGTGTGAAAAGTGTTCTGTAATTGTGTTCATGTCATCTTTTGGTTTGTCTTGGTGGTGCTCTAATCTGTTAACAGTAAGTCGTCTGGTAGTTTTCTTGTGTGTTAAGATAATGGAAATTGGTAGACGTCCAGGGGTCCAACTTGATTGACTTAGAAGTGTTTGAATTGGGTGCAACATCATCAGAAGATCGCTCTCAGCCAATCAACTTGAAGAACCTCCCAAGTCCTCCTTTTTTGGTTCAAGACATCGGCGTGGTGGCAGAATTTCACATGGGTGGTTAGGAAGGCCAGGATTTCCATGCTATAAGGAATCTATTCTCAATCTTTCTCTCTCTTTACTATCTTACATCTTTTAATAAAACCTTAAAAGCCTTAACTCTTGGTGAATTTATCAGTGATTTTAGCCAGTTTCCCCCAAAACTGGGGGAACCAATTAGAATCCACGTATAGATTTTTAAACAACACACTTAGAGAAAGCACTTTTGTTAAATGCAAATATCCAACAAGGATAGGATGAGGCTATGGTCATCCTAGCACTCTCCACCACACACTGCCTTCCTCATTCTTACATTTTATCTATGTCCTCTGCTTATAATGACATAATCTATGAAATGTTAGTCTTTATTGTGGGAGTGTATCCACAGAGTTTTATTACATATAGTTTAGGGCAGCTTGGTGCCACAGTGGATAAAGCACTGATCCTAAATTTGGGAGGACCTAAGTTCAAATCTGACCTCAATCACTTCCTAGCTTTGTGACCTTGGAAAAGTCACTTAAACCCAATTGCCTTAAACATCTGGGCCCATCTCCAATGGCATAGATAGATAGATAGATAGATGATATGAGATATATGTGTGTATATATGCACATACACATGTATTACATATATTATATACATATATGCATGCATGTATGCACATACACACATACTGTGACTATCTCCAATTCTCCTGATATATATCTTGCTGCTGGACACAAATGGCTCTGATGGAGAGAGGTGACTTTGAACATCCCGGCCTGACTTAAAATATCCAATTCACTACCAATCATGTCATCATTCTGATGTTATTGTCCTCTTTCAGAACAAAGGACAAACAACAATTGTGTTTAGGTAAACAGAAGACAGTTCTGGTAAGGAGAAGGATGCAATTCTTTAATAGTAAGTGACCATTGCTATTACTGTTTCTGACTCTATTGCTCTAAAGTACTCTCTTCCATGTCTGATAGTCTGTGTCTACTCTTTATTAATGTCACCCATACTTTAAAGTTCACCCTCTTTTGTCACATTGTTTTGTTTTGTTTTGTTTTTTGTTTTAAAATTTTTATTGATATAATTTGTTGTTACATTGCCTAATTCCTTCTAGTACCCCTCTCTTTCATGAGAGCCACTCCATATAATGAAAACTATTTTTTTAAAGGGGAAAAAGGATGAAAAGAAAAAAAAAACTCTTAAAACTGATAAGCAACAGATTTGGGGATTTTGTTCTCATTGAAATTGTAACTCGTTTGTTTTATTGAATTTTTAAATCCATCCACATGTAAAGTTATGAGTTAAGTTTAAATTTTTATCCTTGTCTTTAATATGGCTTTTTCTGAATTAGGATTAAAAAAATTCATACTTTAAGGATATTATTGTTTCTCAAGTTATTTTCTTTTCTATTTTAAGGAAATCCTATTTCCATAGGTTCTCTTCTCTTGACCCTTAAATTCCTCCCTCCATTTTCTGATTGATAAATGGTCAAAGGATATGCAAAGACAATTGTCAGAAGAAATCAAAGCTCTCAATAGTCAGATGATAAAATTCGCTAAATCACTGATTAGAGAAATGCAAATCAAAACAATCCCAAGGCACCATCTCACACCTATCAGACTGACCAAGGACCCAGAAAAGAAAAATGACAGATGATGGAGAGGATATGGAAAAATAGGGACATCAATGCATTGCTGGTGGAGTTCTGAACTGGTCCAGCCATTCTGCAGAACAACTTAGAACCATGCCCAAAGGGCATACTCTTTAACCCAGCAATACCACTGCTAGGTCTGTATCCCAAAGAGATCAAAGAAAAAAGAAAAGGACCCATATGTACAAAAATATTCACAACAGCTCTTTCTGTGGTGGCAAAGAATTGGAAATCCAGGGGATGCCCATCAATTATGGAATAGCTGAACAAGTTGTGGCACATGATTGTGATGGAATACTATCTTATAAGAAATGACAGTTTCAGAAGAAATTAAAGCTATCAATTGTATGGTTTTAGAAAAACCTGGCAAGATGTATGCAAACTGATGAAAAGTGAAATGAGCAGAACCAGGAGAACACTGCACACAAAAACAATAATACTGTAATGATGGTCAACTATGAAAGACCTAACTATCCTGATCAATACAACCATTCAAGACAATTCCAAAAGACTCATGATGAAAGATATTATTTACCTCTGTAGTGAGAATTGAGTGCAGATGGAATAATACTATTTTTCATTTTCATTATTTTTTTACCCCCCCCCCCATGGCTAATTTAGAAATGTTTTGAGTGACTTCACAGGTATAATGGGTATCACATTGCTTGCCTTCTCAGTGGGTGGAAAGGGAGAGAATCTGGAACTCAAAATAAAAAAAAAAAGAATGCTATAAAATAAATAAATAAATAAATGAGTGAATGAATGAATGAATAAAGAAATAAATAAATATTTCTCTATTCTCCCATCCCCCTCTGTCATCCTTTCCCCTAGGTTTTGGGGTTTTCTTATTAATTCAATTTTCATTCTTCCTTTTACATAATTTAATTCTCTCATTTTTCTTTCTCTATTGGTTGATTAAATCTTCCCAACTTATTTTGTTAGTTTTAAAATATTCTGTCTTTTTCTAAAAAGGACTTCTTTACTTTGTTATCTTAATAATTCTCTTTTCTGTCTATTCTGAACTTTTACTCTTTCAGTCATGGTCTTTATACATCTTTATTTCTTCTTTAGTATGTGTTGCTCATAGAATTAAAGATTTTTCTCTTTTGCTTATTTGGAGAGATTTGCTAAAGCAGATTCAAGTTTTTCAATTCTGTCAATTATTTCCCCTGTATAGGCCAATTCTTCTTTGAAGATTCTTATTTCTCTCTTGTACCATTCGGGAACATCCTTCTGTGATTCCATACTCTCTTGGGAATCCAAAGTTTTTGCTGCCTCATCCCGTGTTTCTTCATTTTTCTTTGTCTTGTTATATTTACTCAGATATTTCTGGGTTTGTTTAGATGCTATCTTCCCTTCTGGTATTAATAGCTACCCAGTTGATTAACCTGCTTGCACTCAACTTTCAAAGCAGAATTGTCTCCTGGGATCTTTGGTAACTTCAGTCTTTTTTCTTTTATTCCCTTATTATTCAGTTTCTGGTTCCTTTCTTTTTTTTATGGTAGCTTCCCTGAAGGTTGGAACTCAAAGGTATCTCTGCTTCTTCCCACACCACACGGGGGAATTCACTTTTCACTAGCCTCAGTCCCTAAACCAAGTGACTTCAGTGAGTCTAGAACTGGACCCAGCTAGAGTCTAGTCTCCTTTTCTTCCAGCCTGGTTTAGCATTCCACACATTGGCACCCTGCTCCAGTTTTCTCTGTTCTTTAGTTCAGTGGCTGAGATGTCCCAGGGTGATCAAACTTTTCATTTTCCTATACCTTCACTTCCTCTGTGGTCATTAATCACCAATCTCCCACAATGCTATATTGCCACAGGATGTCTAATTTGGAAGCAGGTCTCAGGGCCACTTGAGGAAAGCCAATTTCATCCCTCCAGAAGGGCGGCTGCAGTGGGATCAGGCGTTCCCCTCTGGGCGGAGAAGCCGCAGGTGAATCCCCCTGGGGCTCGGAGATCCAAAAGCAGCAGCGGGCTTGAACCTCTGTCTGTCGAGACGTCAGCGTGCGCGAGCCGCGCGTGTGCGTGCGCTCCCGAGGCGGTGGAAGGGGCTTTTGTCACATTGTTGATGAAGGTCTCCAGGGATTCATAAAATTGTTCTTTAATCTCATCAGGGTTCATAATGGTGAGAGCGCATGCAATGATGTTGATAGTATGGTGCTTTCTGCAAGTGGCAATCACATTGCCATATGTCTTTTTGTTGTTCCCTTCTTTTTGGTAGGCATATAAGCTTGTTGACTAGATTAGTTTTGATTGAAAATCTATGTCAATTCCATGGCACTCTCCATCACTGAAGCCACTACAGAAAGACAAGTATCCAGCTCTGACTTTGGTAAACTGGCCTTCATTTGCCAGCTTTCTTTCACTCAGGCCTGCCATTTGTATGTGAAACATGCTGAATTCTCATACAGCAAGAGTTGTTCATCTTTCAGGACTACTGGATTTCATGTTATCCATAAGAGTGTGCACATTCCATCTACTGCTGGTAAGTGGAATTATTTCTGAAAAAAATTCATACTTTATTTTTGTTTTGACTACAAGGTAGAATCCCCAAGGATTAGAGGAAGCAGAAAAATTTTAGGGCACCTTTTCTAGTACCTTCCTACAGCCAGGAAATTAGCAGTGTGATACTTATAAAAGGGCTGCTCAGACATCTGATGGGCTTCTTAATCTCATTATTGATGCAGTCCACTGAGAAGATGACTCTGTGCCTGGGACACCTATGTTCAGGGATGTAACTACAGGTTCCAGTGTATCTGCACCTGCTGCTTCATAACTTGCCTCTTTCCACAGAACTCTGAAGTAGGTAAACATGCCAAAATGGCACCTTGAAAATAGTATGAAAAATACTTTCACATGTTGGTTAACTGAGGATCACTTGACCCACAAAAGAACTTGTTATATAAGGGTAGAAAATTCTGTGATCCTCAGCAAACTAATCAATCTCTCTGGGGCTCATTTTTTCATCTATAAACATAGTTCTTTGGAATAATGAAGGATGTGAGCTAAAATATCTTAGTGAATTTGGTAGTACCATTCTAGAATCAGTTTTGAAGTATACCTTTTGACTTCCACATAATTTGTATTTAAGTGAGGCAGAATTACTTGAAATCATCACCCTTAGTTTTTATTCTATAGTCATTGGAATGCAGTGACAAGACAAAAGTCTGACAATGGCTCAGTATGCAGTAGATGATTTTTGTATCTTTGATGTCTAATTAAGCCCTAAGCCCACCATAACACCTGATTCAGCTACCTTCCTGGGAACAAAGCATTATCATCTGCTCATTCTTCTGGGGGAAGGCTTCACATGCTTAGGGTAGATATTCTATTTAGTCACTGATGGGTTTGAGATCCTTCAGCTGTCGGGGAAATTTTTAAGTCCGACAGAACAAAAACAACAAAGTTTCCAGGCTGAAGCAAATAGGTTTATTGAGAGAGGGTTAGTCCCCCAACAAAGCCTATAGGTTTATTGAGAGAGTTTTAGTCTCCCAATAAAGCTGGTCAACCAGGCGTTGGACCTGAAAGACCCAGAATTACAAAATCCATGGGTTTATATACCCTTCCAAAAGTTACACTTGTACAGTATTTTATCATTAGTTGTGCTTCTAAAATTAAATCATATTCTTAGAAAATATGAGGAACTACCTCAATGACTATAAATGTCAGCATTATGATAACAATAGGGTGAATCATTGTTAGGCCACTGGTCAGCAGCATGAACTCTTATAGGAAAGTATGTCACCCGTGATTATTAAAATATAGCATTGCTGACTACTAGATCTTGTGATATTACCTAATGCTTGACATTAGAAAATTAGGAAATATGAGGAAAGACTTAACCTTTTGACCTTATTTAATCTATATATAATAATATCTAAATATAATAAATCACAATTTTCAGTTAATATATTGATTATTATCTTAATCAAATCACTTATAACTATGGCGAATCTCTTATAACTAAGGGATGGGGAAAATCTCACTCACACAGTTACCCCCAATCAGGTTTAGCCTGTCTGATAAAATGGTTTGTCAAGGTGTGACCAATGTTATAGCTTGCATGCTACAGCTTCTTGGGGCCATAGGTGAAAGTTGGGTGAATCGGGTGAACAGCAAAGGTGGAAAGGAGCCCTAAAAGGTTTTTCAGCCCTAATACCAGAAGTCCTTTTCTTTCCTTACCACTCCACACCCTATTAAACTACTTAGAGGGCTCACAAAAGGACTACTTTTTGAGAAGAGAGATTTACATGTCACTAAGCTAATGCTGAAAAATTAAGCATAAGTACAACAAAACGAAAGGCCAAAACAAAAACAACATTGGTCATTAAGATGAAATAACATCAAGTTTCCCTATATGCCAGTAACCCACTCCCAATGTTCATTTAGTCAACACATTTTGAATCTCAGATGTCTCATGTAGTCATCTGGCCCATGGATATTTCCTCTTGTACTTTCTATAATAGGCTTCATTCTCTGGATAGCTCTGAAGAGGGCTTTGCTCCTCTGATCCCAAATCACTTTTAGATGTGTCTAAATAATTTTAATAAAATCTTCCAGTAGAAAGAGTTTTTACAATTTAGTACAATCTCCTTAATTTGGTTCTCCAAACCTGAAACTTCAGAGAGTTTCACATTTTATATGTCACTTGTTTCTATCTTTACCTAAACCCTGTAGCTTATATAAGAATCTTTAGAAAATCATGAGGGTCTAATTTGTAAAATGAACTCTTCTGTCTTCTTAAATTATCAGGCAGATACTTTAAAAATGGGAAATAATTTCACTTTCTTTATAATCATTAATTTTAAATGTAAAATCCTTACTCTAATTTTGAGTACTTATTGATATAACAAACTCAAAGCCTTAATTTCCCTAGATACTTCTGGAAGCCAATTATATAGATATATGTATATAGTTCTTACAGAAAAAAAAAGGCTAATGCTGTTGTTTTCTCAAATTTTACTATCCATTCAATCAGAAAACTTTTATGTTACATCTAACATTTTATGTTAGACATGTTAGTCTAATTTGCCCTTTAGGAGGATATTATCCCCATATTTTAATTTGACCACAAATACAGATTCAAATTATAAGATATTTCAATACTTACATACTATTATAATAATTCAAAGATGTTCAAGCCCAATCTATTTATTAATAAATTTGCTATTTTACTTAAAAGAACACTTCTACTATTTACCTGCCCTGATTGTAGACATTTTCTCTGAAAGGAAAAGAAGAGTCATACATATAACAATGTCAAGACTCATTCCCTAACGGGCATCTGACAGATCTGACAGATACCAAAACAGGGAAAAAATACCCTTCGCTCTGTTTGATTTCAGGCATGTGTCATAGATAACAGGCTATCATGTAGTCACAGGACATCAAAGCAAGGCTCAGGATTAACCAGATTGGGAAATTTGCTAAGAAAAAAAATAGCACAATGGGGAAACTGAGTCAAAATTTAGGCCATGCCAGAGTAATGGTCAAAATTTTCCCAGGCACAGATTCCCAGGCAATGTTAACACTTCTCAGACTGTAGCACATGTCATTTACTACTATTGGTTTCATGGCAAATCAGACAACCATCCCTGTAGTCAAAACTCAAAAGAGTAGTAAATTTTAGTCCCAAGAATTTTTTTCTTTTTAATTTCAAAAATAATTCCCTAAACACTATTTAAGACTTCAATATCTTTACATATTTTTCCTTAAAAATTGCAATTTATTTATCCTTTTACTTATCCTGGAATTTCAAAAATATAGCAAATTCCTAATGATTGTCTCATTATTATATTGAACTTACATCTTTAAATCACCCTATACATTTTCATAATTTTCTAAGTGACAACCAAATAATTAAAACTAATTCTTTATTATAATAAACATTTTATTACCATTATCTGTTTTAAAACAAAATATATCCCATAAAATACTAAAGATTTTTCAGATATCTTTATCACATTCTTTTAAAAACTTCAATCATAATCTAATAGCATCCGGATTTTTAATTTTTTTTATTTAATAGAGCTTCTGATTATCTCATAGAAAAATCTTAATCTTATTAACTTCAATATTTTATACTATTTATATCTAAAATTCACTGTAGAGTTATCAAGTGTTGAATAATTTCACTCAAAGGAATATTAAACAGTATTAACAACAATAATAATATTTATATAGTGCTTACCATATGCCAGTCACTGTGCTAAACACTTCACAATCACTCTTTTGTTTGATCCTCACAACAACCCTGGAGATGTGGGTTCTATTATTTCCTCTTGACAGATCATGAAACTGAGGCCAACAGAGATGAGGTAACTTGCTAAATATCATACAGCTAATAAATTTCTGAGACCATAATGTGACTAAGGTTTTCCTTCATTTTTCTAGGATTTTTTTCAATACCTTTATTTGGTAAAATGATCTGAGAGGGAAGGGGTTAGTTAACAGGGTCAGAGGGCTAGGATCTTTGGTCTCGGGGAGACACAAGAAGTCTCTGCTTTAAAAGTCTCTGCTTTAAACAATTTTTTTCTGTTTTGATGGTTGAGGAAGGGTTAACAAGAGGCCACTACATAGTACAAGCCATATATCTTCCCCTGCCCCTTTCACTAAGGGATTACTTTCAAACTAGTTGTTTCTTTCATTACACTAAAACAATAGGGCTATCAATCATCAGGGGGAACATATCTAATGCTATTTGCCCCTAATTTTTATATATTTATTTCTTATTTTTCCTGAAAACAGATTCTATAGTGGTACCCCAAAACTTACTAAGAATTTTAGCTCAATTCCTTCACTATTCCAAACAACTAATTTTATATAGGCAAACCAAACACACAAGCAAACAAACAAAAAAGACCATGAGTCCCAGAAAAGTTTGAGTAATTTGCTGAAGGTTACAGAATCATCTATTCTTATATAACAAGTTGTTGTTGTTGGATTTGCTTGTGGTTTTTTTTTTTTTGAGCATCAAGTGATCTTTACTTTCCTATTTGTGAAAGTCTTTGTTCGTAATATTTGCATTAGTTTGTTTTTTCTAAAATCCTTCAAGATGATTCCCATTTATGATTACTTTATGATATTATCAATTCCATGCTTGTGAAAATAAATAGTTGAAAGAGCTACTTTTTGAAAAGACATCTTTTAACTTTGCAAATGTTAAAGTGTCACTTATTTGGAAAGTAATTTATGGATTATTTAACTATAAAAATATCTACATTTTTTGACATGCCTTGGTCTTTCTTCTTAGTAACAATTGTTAAAAATTAGGTAATGATAAAATTGCTTCCAGATATTGGTTGCAAAATTCCTAACATCATGATGAAATAGAGGAAAATAATATATTAGATAGGGGCAGCAATATTTCATAATGGTTAGAGTGTCAGCCCTACATCCAGGAGGACCTGAGTTCAAATTCAGTATCAGAAACTTGCTATTTGAACCCTCAGTAAGTCACTTAGCTCTGTTTGTCAGTTTCCTCATTTGAAAAATGAGCTTGAAGAGGAAAAGGAAAACCACTCCAATATCTTTTTCTAAGAAAACTCCAAAATTGGTCATGAAGAGTCAACACATGACTGAAAAAAAAATACTAAACAACAAACAGTATGTTCAATTCTTGAACCATGGGATAATATGTATTTGCCTTTCTCCATAGTTAGGATATGCCAAGAATGGGATTCCTTACATTAGATAATGATTAATTTGGATGCTGATCACTGGTCACAAATGCATTTTCCTTATAACCATGGTGTCCTTTCAGAGGAATTTTTTTTAAATTAAAAAAATATATATATATTTTAATGGCTGAATTAGAGTTCAATATAGTAGGTAGTGTTGAAATTGGAGTCATTGTATCTTAGTTCAAATGTTGACTGCTGATTACTGTCCATGTCATCTTGGGCATTAATATATCCGGGTTTCTATTTACTCATCTATGAAATGAGGATTTACAATAATTGAGCTCAGTCACTTTCCATCTCTAAATCTACTATGTTTAAGGATCTTTCCAACTTCTATGATTCTAAAAAGTTGAATGTATTGAAAAAATAATTATGGCATCTTATTGAGATATATCCATCTAGAATCCATTAAACAATGGCATTAGCTTTCTGCAGCTAGGGACAGCTAAGTGACATAATAGAGCACCAGGCATAAAATCAAAAATACCTAACTTCAAATCTGGCCTCAGATACATACTAGCTGTGTGATACCTGGCATGCCATTTAACCTTGTTTTCCCCAGCTTCGTCATTTGTAAAATAATCTAGAGAAGATAATGAAAACATCTATAGTATCTTTTTCCATGAAAATGCAAAATGAGGTCATGAAGAGTTGTATACAACTCAAATGACTGAACAAAAATGAAGTATCACCCAACAGTCTAAAAATAAATCATTCCCTATCTCTCTGCCTCTCTGTGTCTCTGTCTTTCTGTTTCTCTGTCCCTGTCTTTCTGTCTTTATTTCTATCTCTGCCACTCTGTCTCCCTCTTTCTCTCTGTATCTCTATCTCACTCTCCTGTACATTTCTAAAATTTCAGGTAGAATTTTTTGCAATATATATATATATATATATATATATATATATATATATATATATATATATATATAAAAATTTCTACACACACACACACACATATATATGTGTGTGTGTGTGTGTGTTTATATTCATAATTTCTAGAGATTTTGCTTTACTTTTTTCAGTGATAATGAAAAAAAAACTTTTGTTAAAATAATTTTCAAATATGCTATGTAGGAAGCCAGTCACTGATGAAAATTCTTTTTGAAGAATGAAAAGATATATGTCAGCTGTATTTATGAGAAAAGTCCCTGCAAAGAATCATATCACTTGAGGATTAATTGTAAGTCAGTGAAGTTAATTTTGTTTTTTACTGGCGTCAAGAAAAGTAAATAATATCTCCTTCAATAATATATTCTTGCCTTCATATATTATGTGTATATATTCATAGGCACAAGTAAACATTTCAGACTATTCATCTTTTTGTTAAAATAGCAAACCCACAACATTTTTTTTCATTTCTAAAGTAAGGAAAAAGTTAAGGAGGTTATCTTGGCAAAGGTTTCCAGAAAACAGGGTCATAAAAAAAAAAGAAAGAAAGAAAACAGGGTCTTTAAAAGGGCAAAGTTAAAAATGGATAGCTTAGAATAAATAGAGTACTTGGTACAGTATGACCTGTGTGTCATTCCTTTTATGTAATATGTGCTGTTCACTTCAATATTAAAATGTGTATTTTTTCTGCAATTTATGATGCCTAAATATAGTGTAAAACAACAACAACATCAATCTCAGTCTGTGAACTTTATAATAGAATAGGTCATTTTTCTGTTCATGTAAAGATGCTATTTTGCTAAAAGCCACAGAAGTTACTAGCTACTAGATATCAATTTTATTTTTGATAGCCAAGCAATGGCTATTAAAAGGAGCATATTAGAGAAAAGTTGTCACCTCATGTGCACTCAAGAGGGCAAGTAACATACCCTCTGGTGTGCAAAGGGAGAACATTACAAGTACTTTGTCTTTGAGGTCAGAGACTATTTCATTTTTGTCTTTGTATTTCCAATGTGGCATAGAGTACTTTGTACTGAAGATAATTAATAAAAGTTTGCTGAATTGGCTGACTATATGTTTATCTGAAGAATTACCTATAACAACAATAAGAATGATTCCACTTCATTCTAGGACAGTGCCAAGATGGAGGAGGAAATGCAGTGAGTACTCAAACTAACGACATCACTCCAAAAAAACAACAAATAATGCCATGGGACAATTCCTGGAGCAATAAAATCCACAGAAGAATGTGCTGAGATTATTTTCCAACCAAGGATAGCTTGGAAGTTCAGAAAGAGGAAGCTGATGTGCCAAGACAGGAGTGGAGTCTCACTGACACAGATCCAGTCCCAGGAAGGCCTTGCCAGAGAAAGAGATACCCAGAGCCTCTGAATCAGCTGCAGTGCCAGTATCATCTGTAACTAAGTTCATGGTCTGGCGAGAGGGCTCAGCCCTTGGCAGGAGGGAGATTTACAGGGGTCTCTGCTGGTGCTGAGGCAGAACTTGGGTTGCTCACCCCTGCTGGGAACCAGGAGGTAGGCTTGAATAGCAGTGGCCTAGGTGGGGGAAGAGCATAGGCTTGTTTAACCTGTCAAGCCCAGCACACACAGTTTTGCTGTCTGATTGATTAGCAAGTTGGCCTGGGGTCATCTAGGGACCAGGGAATAGGCCAGACAAGTGAAGAACCTGTCCCTCCTTAAATCATACCACCTGGGAATCCCTGAAACTTGGGAAAGTGCAGCCTGGAAACAGTGCCCAACTTTAAGGAGCTAAAAGTCAAGTAAAAGAAAGGCAAGCTGAGCATACAGAGAAAGGTGAAGACCATGGAAAGTTTCTTTAGTAAAAAGGAAGATCAATGTGCATCCTCAGAGGAGGATGGCAACATCAGGGCCCCTATATCTAAAGCTTCCAAGAAAAATATGGATTGGTCTCAGGCCATAGAGGAACTCTAAAAGGACTTTGAAGATAAAGTTAGAAAGGTAAAGGAAAAAAGAGAAAGAGAAATGAAGGTGGTGCAGGAAAAACATGAGAAAAAACTCAACAACTTGAAAAGCCAAATGGAAAAGGAGTTACAAAAGCTCTCTGATAAAAATAATTGCCTAAGAATTAGGATTTAACAAATGGAAGCTAGTGACTTCATGAGACACAATAAAGCAAATACAAATGAATAAAAAAAAATAGAGGGCGATGTGAAATATCATCTTGGAAAAACTGCTGATCTGGAAAATAGATCCAGGAGAGATAATTTGAAAATTATTGGTCTACCTGAAAACCATGATCAAGGAAAGAGCTTAGACATCATCTTCCAAGAAATTGTCAGGGAAAATTGCCCTGAAATTCTAGAAGTAGAAGCTAAAATAGAAAGGGAAAGAATCCACCAATCACCTCCTGAAAGAGATCCCAAAAGGAAAATTCATAGGAATATTATAGCCAAATACCAGAGCTATCAGGTCAAGCAGAAAATATTACAAGCTGACGAAAAGAAATAATTCAAATACTGTGGAGCTCCAGTTAGGATAGCACAAGATTTAGCAGCTTCTATATTAAAGGATCAGAGAGCATGGAAAATGATATTCCAGAGGGCAAAGGAATCGGGATTACAACCAGAAATCACCTATCCAACAAAACTGCATATAATCTTTCAGAGGAAAAAATGGGACTATAATGAAAAAGAGAACTTTCAGGTATTTGTGATGAAAGGACCTGAACTGAATGGAAAATTTGACTTTCAAATAGAAAGCCCTAGAAAAGCATAAAAAATTTGAGTTAGATGATATGCCTGGGGTTTGCAGTGGGTAAGTGTCTTGTTTCTGGGGACAGATTGGGGCTGGGGTCCTCCTGAGTCCAGGGTGGATGCTTTGTCCACTGTGTCACCTAGCTGCCCCATGATGACATCTTTAGGGTAAAATTGAGGGGTTAGAGGAATGCACTGGGGGAGGGGGATGGGGAGAGGTAGCATGGGGTAAAATCCTTCATGAAAGAAACAGGAAAGGGCTGGTGGAGTGGGGGAAGAGATGGGGGAAGAGCAGGGCAATAAATGATCTTTACACTCATCAGAATAAGCTCAAAGTCCTTAATCTTATCAGAGTTGACTCAAGGAGGGATTAACACATACCCAATTAGGTATAGTAATCTATTTAATATTGGCATTAGAGGCAGCTAGATGACACAGTGGATAAAGCACTGGCCTTGGATTCGGGAGGACCTGAGTTCAAATCCAGCCTCAGATACTTGATACTTACTAGCTGCGTGACCCTGGGCAAGTCACTTAACCCTCACTGCCTGCAAAAAAAAAAAAAAAAAAAAAAGAAAAAAAGATTGGCATTAAATGAGCCTTACACTCATCATAATTGGCTCCAAGACCTTAATCTCATAGAGGGAATAACATATACACTCAATTGGGTCAAGTAATCTAATATAACCCTGCAGGTAAATAGGAGGGGAAGGGGATAAAGAGGGAGGGGCAAAAGAAGGGAGGGCAGATTGGGTGAGGGGATAGTCAGAAGCAAATCTCTTTTTAAGAGGGATAGGGTGAAAGAAGATAGATAATAGAGTAAATATCCTGGGGAAGGGAATAGGATTGAGGGAAACAGTGAATAGTAATTGTGAAAAAGAGATAAGGGGGGAAATTGTACAAAAAATATTTATAGCAGCCCTTTGTGGTGGCTAAGAATTAGAAATCAAAGGAATATCCATCACTTGGGAAATGATTGAACAAGATGTGGTATATTATTGTAATATTATTGTGCTATACGAAATAACAAGCATGATGATTCCAGAAAAATCTGGAAAGATTTATATGAACTGATGTATAATGCAGTGAGCAGAAGTGGGAGGACATTGTGCACAGTGACAGCAATATTGTTCTATGAGCAATTGTGAAAGACGGAACTACTCTCAGCAATATAATGATCCAAGACAATCCCAAGGGAATAATCATGAAGCATACTCTCCACTTCCAGAGAAAATACTGGTATTGATTGAACACAGACCCAAAAAAAAAGAGCACTTGTAAATTGTACATATGTAACCTATATCAGATTGGGTGCTGTCTTGTGGAGGGGGTAGGAAAGGAAGGGAGGGGAAAAAAATTTTGGAACTCTAAATATCATGAAAATTAATGTTGAAAACTACCTTTACATGTAACTGGAAAAAATAAAATAAATGCTTGTTGAAAAACAAAAACAAAAACAAAAACAACATGATTCCATCTACTCCACAAATAATAAAATTACTTCTAATCATGGTGAATTGAGAAATCTTAATCTGTTCAGTTAGCAAAATTCAGTAAAGCTAAAGAGATGGCAATATTTATTCAAAAGTTTACAATAAATCAATCTAATTATCTGGGCATCAGTACTTGAAAAATCCCTGTTTTATGCTAAAGGGTAAGAGAAAAACTCTGGATAAGAGAAGTAGAAGGTTGTGATCCACAGGAAAGGAGTTAAAGAAAAATCTTGAGACTTTAACAAAATTATGGGATCAAGTGATAGAAGCTTTTTATGGCAGCAGAAAGTTTTTAGAGAAAGAAATTTAGTAGATCTGACCCATGATTCTTTTTTCCTCCCCAGAAGGAAGATGATTCACAGAACACCACGAGCATGACTTCAGCGTGTCCATGAAGGTGTTAATCTGATTGACCCTGAAAGACGTCCCACATGGAGGTAATTGTTGATTGTGAAAATATTTGTTCATTACAAACTCACTGAGATTTTGCCATGGGCTCAGGAAAAGACTTAACTTATGAAATGGAACTATAGGTACATCACCAGAAGGTGGTCCACCAAAAGAGATCCTTTTGGCCATAGCAGGAGAGAGTCCTTGAATAGGGTCAAAGCTTGTGAAGATTTAGAAAATGTTAAGTTTATAAACCACATATATATCAAAATTATCTCAATAAATTATGCAGAAGATTGAAAGAAGTTGAAGTTAAATCATAGAAGAGAGGGGAAAAAAAAGTTAAATTAGAGTTGGCATAATTTGGTTACATGGTTTATCCAAGGGGAGAATGGAATACATTCATTTCATCTTATAAAAAACAGAATACCAAAAAGATCTTTATGATTTTGGTGTAAGCATATTCTACAGAGCATAATCAAATGTGGAAATTATTTGATAATCTTGACAAGATGCTCCATAATGTCCACATATCCTTAAAAGGAAATTGAAGGTAAATTCAATATACAATTTAGAACAGGGAAGAAAGGAACATATACATACTGGAAAATATAGGTTAGAATAAAGAAGTGAAAGAGACCTAAGTTTTCTATACTGTTCAGAACCTTCCAATTTACACATGATGTATATTACTTGGATTGATTTTGTGTTATTTTGTTTTTTTTCCCCCAAGAAGAGTTTGGAGGTGCTACATATGGTAAGCACTGAAGGACAATACAGAATAATGAAATAGGCACTATCTGAAAAGAAAAGAAAGGACTAGTTACACAGGTTGCAGTGATTTCAGAAATCAGATGTCTGGGTCTAGTAAAATATTCACCCCTTTAGAACAAAAGTTAAATTAAATATAAAATTAGAGAAAATGAAATAAAGAAGAAGTTATTTCAATGTATTACAACAGCTCCAGCAAAACTGGTTTTTAACAAGTTCTTGACTGTAGAAGATATGGAATACAGAGAAATAAAGACTGCAAAATGTTACGCAGTTTCTGTACTGAAATATCATTGCAAATAACAGGGACATTTCCCTTACCAAGCAAAGTGGTGTGATGGAAAATGTAAAATGTCTGCTGACATTTCTGTAGTAAGGGAGTCTCCTCAATGCCAATCATGGTACCTCCACATTTGGCTTCTAGCAGCCCTATGTACGATGTTTCTTGTGAGAAAATTGCAGTGATATTTTAAAAAAATGAAATTGGGGAAAATGGCCAGATGCAACTAAAAACATACAGAAAAATTCCATACTTGAGATGATATAAATTAAAAAGTACTCAAAGAGAAATAAAAAAAAACAGTGAGAAATTTATCAACAACTTTTTCATATATCTACTTTCTAAATTTAATTAAAATAGTGTATATATAATATAGATTTACACATACATATGCATATTTATATAGATAAACAATGCTTACATATGTGTAGGATAGATTAACTCAAAGCATGATGAGAAAGGGTACATTTTCTTTTAGAAATTGAAATAGAAAAATGGAAAAAAGAGAGAGAGAGAAAGACAGAGAGAGAGAGAGAGAGAGAGAGAGAGAGAGAGAGAGAGAGAGAGAGAGAGAGGAGAGAGAGAATCTTTAGTAGTCTGGCCAGTCAGCCAAAAAGAAAACAGCAGAAATTCATTATAGAAGTTATAAAGAGTTAATATAGGGGCAGCCAGGTGGCACAGTGGATAGAGCACCAACCCTGGATTCAGAAGGACCTGAATTCAAATCCTGCCTCAGACCCTTGACACTTACTAGCTGTGTGACCCTGGGCAAGTCACTTAACCCCAATTCCCTCACCAAAAAAAAAAAAGTTAATATAGTATAAAATACACAAGAATGAATTAGTTCATTAGATAGGAACAAGATAATATATTGTCTCAAAAAAGAGAGAAACCCTAATTACATGTAAAGAAAAAAATTCCCAACATCATCAGAGGGTCAAGCTAAAAATCGGGGATAGAATAATAACCTGACTTCACCTACATATTTATCAAATGTAAAGTCTTTTAAAAATTATTCTTCTCCTTGGAGTCACTTCAGTATAGAATCTGAAACTATCCATGTCTTCTCTTTGAGAAGGAGCACACCGGCCTTTCAGGCCTATCTTTCATAATGCCATGCAATGTCTCAACATTCAGCATTCTCTCTACTAGTCAATAATCATATTCCACAAGGAGCATAAAGCAGAGTTGAGCATCCTACATGCAGCTTGAGGTGTCGGGGGAAATATGTATTATAAAAATCGAGATACAATTTCTTGCTACTTACTATGAACATATGGATACAGAGACTAACATGATCAATTCATAATCATAGAAAGGAATGAATGTATCATACTCTATGTGTATATTTTAATGTGATTATATGCTGTGGATATGAATCAACACAGCTCACAAAACTCGTAAGTTGATGCTTATACAAGTTGTACATTGTCTTAGAGATTCCAACAAATCGCCTTTCCTGAAAAGGTAATATATTGTTAATAGTGTAATTATACATTTATAGTCTGTGAAATCATTAATTAAATGGTAACTAAAATGTACTTACATGTTTATACACCATAAAATTACAGTATTTTTAATATACAGTAATTAATTTATATTTAACATACACTTGTGTATGCTTGATTAAATGTCAATTAGATGCCTATTTGTGAGAAATTAACCATTACCAACTTATGGAAATTTTAAGCTAAAGCTTCCCCCTTTTTATATTTTTCCTATTTCTCTTCTCTTGGTTTAAATTTCTCTTTCCTTTAGATTAGTGATATAAAATTAATTTTTTCTCCAAAAGAGAGGATGACTATAGCATATCCTATATGTTTTTGAAGATATGGATGAAAACAACTTTGATGAAGTTGATAGTTTTTGTTAATCAAATTAAAATGCAAATTATTTCCTCATTTTTGGAGTTTCTTTTTTTTTATATTTTTTTTATTCCCACACTGCTTATAACTTATAACCCAATTCCCTACATTGCCTTCTAATTTTTAAAGTAATCATTTAGTGATCAACATATTTGAATAATTCAGCTTTCCTGCTTAAATATGCTTTTTCAAAAACAATCTGAAAGTTCACAATTATTTGTGTCATCCTGATTTTTACTGTGTAACTTTTGAGAGCAATTAATATTCTTTTCAGTCACTTGAACATGAAATAACCTAAATTATTTAACCTGTTTTAAATGACATAAAACTCTCTTAATAATGTTATTTTATGACATTAAACATATGTTTTAAAAAAGGACAGTGGTATAATAAGACCTTGTATGACACATGATTTTGAAATTACTTATCATTTTCCTTGGTACCAATTGGTTTTTTTGCTAAGATTTTCCTATTAAAAATTATATGCTTTTCTGAAATAGGTAATAACTATCAATTAGTCAGGACAATGATATTTCCCAAGGAAAAAAATATAGTAGTATTTGTGTTTGGGAACATTACATAAGTCAAAAGGAAGCCTGCAATGCTCAGATTCTTCAATGTAACCATTTTAAATGTCATCATTTTGCTTAGCACACCTGTATGCCACATTTTACACAAACATTCACCACTATACACACGTTCACACACATGCACATGTGTATATATACATGTACATGCATTTCTGTATTAGTCAACTCTGTTGTAATTTTTATATTAATATATTGGGATGGTGTGGAACAAGCATACTTATATCTGCCAATTTCTATCATCATCAGTCATGTTACTATGCCGTTACATATTAATGAAACCGCCTATGAAATAACAATGTTGTAAAACATGAGTTCTTAAGAGACTCTCTTAGAGTGATGGCCATTCATGTAAATATATGTTCATGTAACTATTCATCTGAGTTTTTAGACATAACTGGTGGAAGGAGATGTGGAATAATATACTAGGTACCAGTAAATAGTTAATATCTATCTGTATTATTGAGTCTCGTCAGTCAATTTATCTGGTTTGGTAAATATTCTTTGTAAGCTGTATTTCAACTGTAAGACAACAATTTTTGTGGGCAAGCATGATAGAAGAATCATTATAAATCAGGGATTTTGCACTGTATTAATATAATCATTGTTGGATTGCCTGTTTTTTTTCCCATTTCAAAAAGTTATTACAGTATCTCATAGACAAAACTTGTGAATTTTATCTACTTTGTGACTATTAGATCAAATATGTCAAGTGTCTAATGAATACTAGAAACCCATGCCCCCTTTACTCCTTCCCAGGAGAATTTGTTCCACTCAGATTCTAAATTCTAGCCCTGGGTCAGAGCTAACTTGGTTGGCAAGTAAGTGCAAATTTATTTATCTCATCATATCTAACCAAACCCAAACTACCATTCTAGACATCCTGTCTAGCTATCTGCTATCTTTTTCAGCTAACCTCCTGCTACACATGCAAAATCCTTCCCATTCTCTAATTCTAAAACATTTTCCATCTCTACCTAAGTGCCTACATATCAAATTAATTCTGTCATTACTTCTAAAAAGGCCTGCCTTGTTGTGTGGTATGCATAATCCACTGTCACATATATCATCTTGTGTCATTTGAAAATATTTGGGGGTGCCTATGTGTGTTCTAGGTTTTAGGGAACTTAGCTGGGGTTTCTAATATATTACTACGTATAAATGAGAAGTTATAGCACTAGTCTTTGGCATTAAGCATTTATTAAGGTGTATTAAATGTTAGTAAAGAGAGAGCACATGGACCTGAAAGTTCAGAAGTCACAGTTAGAGAAAGAAGAGAGCAGGGCAGTGTGTCTTCCTCCTCCAGAATCCCAGGCCAAGACAGCATGTGAGAGAGTGTAAACTCCCTGTGACCTGGAGGAGAGGTGGCCCTTACACACTGCTCAAAGCTAATTGACTAGCATCATTCAAATATACTGGTTTACTGGACTTGAGGGTGGTCCATATTAAAATGAGCAGTACATGCTAAGGTTAATGTACAGAGGACAGACCCTCTGAGAGGAAAGGCCTTCAGGTAGGTGTGGTTTTAATCGCTATTGTCCCTATTCAGAGTCCTAGGTACAGGGGGCAGCTAGGTGGCTCAGTGGATAAAGCACTGGCCTTGGATTCAGGAGGACCTGAGTTCAAATCAGGCCTCAGACACTTGCCACTAGCTGTGTGACCCTGGGCAAATCACTTAACCCTCATTGCCCTGCAAAAACAAACAAACAAACAAACAGCAGAGTCCCAGGTACAATTTTATTGACCCTGGACTGGCTCTGAAAGACAACAAGCAAGGATTCCAAGTTAGGTCCTCAAGTGGGGGGCCTCTGGGCCCCACAAAACCGATCATTTTCTCATAATCTTAGCATTTTTGCTATCAAAATTCCATTCCCAGATTCTTATCTACTGTATGATTTCCCTTCATCCATATAGAATCAATCAATAAACATTTATTAAACACCTACCATGTGCCTGGGTCAGCTGGGTGGCACAGTGGATAGAGCACCAGGATTGGAATAAGGAGAAATCAACTTCCTGAGTTCAAATTCAGCCTTAGCTACATTAACAGGGTGACTTGACCATATTTGTCTATAAAATGAGCTAGGGAAGGAGATGGCAAATCACTTCCTTATCCTTGCCAAGAAAACCCAAGTGGGATCATGAAAGTATCAGACGTGACTCAAAAAATGACTGAACAACAACAAAACAGCATCATGAATAAATCATAGAAAGGGATATTTTCCCCTAATCAATCTCCTTCATTTAATCAATGTCAATTTGACAAAATTTTTATGGGGCTATCCTCCATTTTCCTCCAAGTGGATTTAATGTTAAAAGGAATAATGGGGCAAAATTACCCATGTAATTTAGGAAGCAACATGATGAGAAAGAGAGACGGGCCGAGAGCACAGGGAGAGTTAGATTTTGTGTCAGAGAACCAATACCTGCTACTTTATGAAACATTTAACTTTTAAAAAATTATGAAACATTTAAAGGTGTGCAAGGTGCTTGTATAAAACATATTCTGTCTCTGGGGTCCTACGATTTGACTTGTATAGTATGTGACAACTTTCCTGGGCTCTAATTTTCTCATCTGTAAAATGAGGGGATTTAGATTATATGGTTTCTAACTTCCCTTTTATTGTGAAATCAGTGATCCAATACACAGTCCTAAGAGGTCTGTGTTATTGGCATTATTCACATTTTAAGAAGACCAAACAAACCAGTAGATGTAAAGCAATTTGCTCAGCCTTTCAAAGATAGGACCTGTCTATATTGAGATTTAAAACCAGGAAGTCCTGAGTCCTGTGAGATCATTTAGAGCAGAGACTATTTTTGCCTTTCTATTCTAAGTGTTTAGCACGTAGTATCTAGAACATAGTAGAAACTTAATAAAATTTTTGTTGACTTGATTTGAAAGAAATCTGCCTACAACATTTTGTTGCCTGTCATATAGGGTCATAGTGCCAGAGAGCTCTTTATGTTTTGCTTGAACCTTCCAACCTATGCATGAAAGTTACATTTTATAATCAACATAATATGATAAAAAGGTGACCTTTCTCACTAAAGCCAACCTCTCTATGCATACCTTTGATCTCAACCATTCAAGTCTTCTCCAAAAGTTTGCCTTACCCTCTCCCTGTCTCTATTTGTAATCTCGACTCTTTCTTTCTCCTCTTTTGCTTAAACTCATGGTTTTCCCAATCCTAAAAATAAAATAAAAACTGATTACTACTTTTTTACCCTCCTTATTGTATATGTATCATATTTAATCTTTCCTCCTTTTCTCAGCTAAACTCCTTGAAAATTCCATAAGTACTATCTTTCCACTTCTTCAAATAGTTATGTTCTTAACTTCTTGCATATGGAATCTGACCCATCACTTAACTGAAAGTGCTCTCTCTAAAGTGACAGTGATTTTTTTTAAATTGCTAAACTGTGTCCTTTTCTCAATTCTGTCTTCACTTTGCAGTTTAACACTGTTTAACACTCTCTTCCTTTATTATTCTTTAATCACTAGGTTTTTGCAAAAATACTTTCTCTTACTTTTACTCGTTTTTCTTATGATTCCAGATTAGTGTCCTTTGCTAGTTTATCATCCACATTACTCCCACTTACTGTAGATGTAAATCCCAAATCCTTTTCTTGAACTATATTCTTTCTAACATCTCTAATCTCTCTCTCTGCCTCTCTCTCTCTCTATCTCTCTCTGTCTCTCTCTGTCTCATTGCAACTCTGATGAAATCTGTTATCTTCTCTATGCAGATGCCTCCTTGATCTATATATTCAATCCTAATCTTCCTTCAAGGCTTTAATTCCCATGTCACAAACTGCCTGTTCAATATCTCTGACTAAATGTCATAAGACATTTTAAATTTGTTGTGTCCATAACAACTCATTACATTTCCTTCTAAACCTACTCTTTCCCTTAGCTTCATTAGTCTAGGAAAGCAAAAACCTTCCATTCTCTGAGCTTCACAACCTTTACATCACCCTTCACCCTGCATGCTCATTTACATCACATGGCCAAATAATTGCTAAATGTTGTCACTTCTATTTTTGTAATGCCTTGTGGATACATCACTTCCCCTATATTCATATGCCCATAATATTAGTTGAGATATTCTTCATCTTCCTCTTGGACCATTGCATCAGCATATTCTTCTTCTCCCCATCTCTGCCTTTTTTCCACACCAGTCTATCTTTCCCCATCCTTCATAGTGGTTTGCTGAAGCACAGGTAAGATCACATCATCTCCCTACTCAAATAAACTATGGCCCCTCCACATTCCTCTTTAATAATGTAACTAAATTTTGTCATTTAATCTCCATAATCTGATCCCTTTATACCTTGACAATATTCTAACATTTGATTTCCCTTCCTGTATGTTTTAAGGAAACTGTAAAAGTATTTATTTTCCTTATACTTAGATATGTGTGATTCATCTCTCCTGTTAGAATATAAGCTTTTTGAAGACAGAGACTTTTTCACCTTTGTCTATCTCTAGCAGTTAGGAAAATCCCTGGAAAATAGTGAATTAGCCCTTAATAAATACTCGTTGATTTATTGATGGGTATGCTGTTTAAATATGCTACCTTTTATGTGCTATACAAATATATATGTATATATGTGTGTATGTGTGTGTAATATATATATGCATATATTTTATACTATATATAATATCTCAGACACAAAAAAAATCTTCATATTGATAAACTCATTTCAAGTTCTGCTAAGCATTCAAATTAGCAGTAATCTTATTGAATAGCCTTATTGATAAAATTTATATTATTTTGCCATTTATCTCAAATATGGGCATTTCTAGCTCTAGTACTGCAGTTACATCAACAAGTACACTTTCTAAAACTTAGCCTAGCGGGGCAGCTAGGTTGCGCAGTGGATAAAGTCCTGAATTCAGGAGTACCTGAGTTCAAATCCGGCCTCAGACATTTGACACTTACTAGCTGTTTGACCCTGGGCAAGTCACTTAACCCTCATTGCCCTGCAAAAAAGCAAAAACAAACAAAAACAAACAAACAAAAAATACTTAGCCTAGCAAAGTGAGCTCCATCCCCTAAGAACATTTTTGCCTGTGGTATAAGTAGGACTGAAAAATAGCAGTTTTTGTTTCTCCTTAAATAAGAATGAAATGGAGAATAGTCACAACATAATCTAAGGTAATTATTTCTATAGCTGTGAAAGTCCACTTAAAGTTATCTTACATTTCACTTTTTTCATTATGGCCTAATATAGCTTTCAGGAGTCTTCAAAATTAAAATGATTTTGTGATCCCTTATTTTTCCAAACATTAGATTCTTTAACTTTGGAAAATGTTTGCATATAGTTTGATCCTTTATAATTCTTTCTATGACTCTACCTCTTACATTTCATAGAGGTAAGAGTCATGATGAAAAATTCTTCTAAAGTGTTAACCACATCTCTCCTGATATGTTCTTAACAAAGTGATTATAGCCATACCCTAGATATAACAATCCACCTTGCTAATAACTGGACAGTTCTCATGCTCAGCTAGATAAATCACCAATGAAAGGTAGAACATAAAAAATGGATACATAGGCTTATTTTCCTCTGTGCAGTCAGGGGATAACATCAGTGTATGGTGGAATATAAACTACATCTGGGGAAAGAGAACCTGGATTAAAATCCCCTCTGATTCAATATGTATCTAACCTCAAGCAAGTCACTTAAACTAAATAGATCACTATTTCCTTTTCTTTCAAGGAAGATTTTTAGCCAAGAAGACCTCTAAGTATTCTTACAACTGTAAATCTATGATTCTTTAAATTACAGGTTGGGGAGCCCTGCCTTATAGAGATATTAATATGGGAGAGGAAAATTCCCCTATCTGGTAAGCCCAGTATGGTTAGGGTAAAGTAGGCCTGTGTGAAATAGAATATTCTGCAAATGAGAAGAAAGGTTTTTGTTTGTCTTGCTTTAAAACAAAAACAGATAAGTATGTTGATTTATTTTTGTTTGTTTGTTTTGGAGTAGACCTATGATTGCACAGGTGTAGGCAACAACTGATAAGGGAATTATTTCTTTCAGTGCAGATCAGGTCCTATTCTGAAACTAATAATCTTAAAGAGTTATTTCAGTGTCTAAAAGAGGTAGCATTATAAAGTAGCTAAAGACCAAACTTCAGTATTCTATTTCACTAGGTCTAAGTTTGACTTCTGAGACATACAGGCTGGGTAACCCTAGGCAAATGAATTAATATTTCAGCAGGCCAAGCAACTCACAAAGGAAAATATATAAAAATATGAAAAACAAACTGCAATGAAATTATCATTAGAAGCAAGAAAAAGCACATGGTATGACAAACACTAAATCATAAAAATACATACCTCAATACACAAGTATCTACTTGAAAAAAAAAACAAGCATAGGAAAACATCAAAGTAGCAATGAATGTATGATATACAGGTTTTTTTTTTCTTTGTTTTTTTCCAAAAACCCTGCTCACATAGACAATATCTGAACTACGTAGCTAGTTTGGGTTAACAAATTCATTTGGAACCCTAAAGGTTCCAATTGTGACATGACTGTGTGGTATTGTTGGTATGCCTATATACCATGCTATATCTACTCTTTACTTAAAGGCTATCCCATTCCTTTCTTTGAGTTCTTCTGTCTTTCATAAGTAGTAGTAAGGCAAAGAAGATCATTCTAGGGGCATTTAATCAAAGCAAATATTTGTTTCATAAATTTTATTGTTATCATTATTATATGGATAATTCAATCAAGATTCCCAAGAATCTATTCTTCTATACCTATTTCCTGTTTCTATACACCTCTATTTATATTTATATATATATATATATATATATATATATATATGTGTGTGTGTGTGTGTGTGTGCGTGTTTGTATATATGCATATGTGTATATATGGTGTGTGGGTATGAAATATAAGTAAATTATATTCTTAAATTAAAATTATCTTTATTAATGTTTCCTGGAATAAGTTAAGGCTAATTTATCTTTTTATATTGTTCAAAATGCATTTTAAAAATTCAACATTCTTCAATATCAAAAATTTTGACTTCATAATAACTGTTTTCATGAACCCTAGTAACCACTGTATCTTGTATACTTCATTTCATATTTGGACTAAGAAGCCATGGGAACAAATAGTCAAATTGTTTTTTTTTTTTTCAGAATTCCTCTGATTATTAATAGTATGTGGTCTATTCATATTACCTGAAGCAGGCAACCTATCTTACATATCATCTCTATCTATAATATATCAAAGCAATTGATTATCAATTCAATCAAACAACCAGCCAATTTTGTTGAATATACCATATTAATTATATGTTCAATACAATATTTAATATTATATCTGCACAGTGATCATCTATGCTTATCTATGTATTATGAGATTTAAAATTGGATATTAGGTCTCAAATCTCCCCTCTTTAACCTTTCCCTTAATTTATCTCCCAGACTAGTAAATGGAAGAAGCTTCTGGTTTTCTAGTTAGAGCTTTTATTGTATGGTAGTCACAAGGTGATATTGATTAGAAGGATAGGAAAGTAAAAATACAATACAAATCGTCTTAAGTCTAAGCTTAGTCTATATTCCGTATAAAACTCACCAAAAGCCCAAGGCCACCTTTGGGGAGGGAGAGAGACCTTGTCAAGCGCGTGCTGCTGCTAACCCCGAGCCAGGCCCAGTCGAACTCTCCTCAGCATCAGCCTGTGCAGCGTAGTCAGGAGACCAGCAGAGCAGGAAAAAGCTCCACTTCCGTTCTCTCCTTGCCTTTTAAGCTCACACCCTGGAAGTGGAGTTCTAGCAGGCAGTCTGACGTGCGCAACAGGCGGACTGGCGTGGGTAGCTCATGCCATTGGTCTCCTCCCCGATAGGGTGGTTCTTCAAAAACTGGCGTCTTTCAGTTATCCTAACGGACTGTTAAAAACTTTCATTTTTTTTTACCACAGTATATATAAATATGTGTATATACATATATATTATATACACACATCTTCATCTACATTGTTATTATCCAGTCATTTCAATCATGTCTGACTTTTCATGATCCCCTTTTGGGGTTTTCATGGCAAAGATATTGGAGTGGTTTGCCATTTCCTTTTCCAGCTCATTTTACAGATAAGGAAACTTTGGCAAAAGAATTAAGGGACTTGAACAGGGTAATGCAGATAATAAATATGTGAGGACATTTTTTAACTCAAGAAGATGAGTCTTCCTGACTCCAAGTTAAATACCCTATCCAGTGTGCCACTTATCTGCCCCACCTATCCCTATACCTTTATCTTATACATTTATGTCAAAGCAGGTTAAAGAAATATTTGAAATACAATAACTAGTTAAGGCTAGATAGAAATGGAAGGAAGGAGAAAAATTGTAAGCTCAGATTTCTGGTAAAATTTTTAGCTCCCTTATGGAAGACTTACAGAAAAATGGATAAGAATTACTCAAAATGCAAATGAATGGGAGGGTTGCATTGTACATAGGTGAAGGGGCTGCCCACAGCAGTGAGATCCTGATGCCTTTAAGATGGCTAAGTAATGAATCTTGTAAGAGGTTTATTTTTTTTCCATTACCCCCTCCCCCCCCATGGCAATGAGGGTTAAGTGACTTGCCTAGGGTCACATGGCTAGTAAGTGTTAAGTGTCTGAGGACAGATTTGAACTCAGGTCCTCTTGAATGCAGGGCTGTTGCCTTATCCACTGAGCCACCTAGTTGCCTCTGTCCCCTGAATCTTGTACAAGTTTTAAGCATAGCACACATATGGGACACCAAAGCCTGTCCAAGGTAATAGGTGACAGACATTACAGAAAGCTCTTGTACAAAAACATGAAAACCTGGATGTTAAAGCTATTTATTCAGAATGATTTTCATCTTAATATAATGAAAATATGAATACAAAATAAAATAATAAAATAATTTCATAAAGACATCCTTGGGAGGGGATATATATATATATACATATATATATATATATACATACATACACACACACATATATATATACATATATATATATATATACATACACACTCACACACACACACACACACACACACACACACATATATATATATATATATATATTTGGTGAGGCAATTGGGGTTAGGTGACTTGCCTAGGGTCACACAGCTAGTAAGTGTTAAATGTCTGAAGCCCGATTTGAACTCAGGTCCTCCTGACTCCAGGGCCAGTGCTCTATCCACTATGCCACCTAGCTGCCTCCCGGGAAAAATATTTTGATGAATATTTGCAATAAAATAATACCAAAAAAACCTTAACTTTAAAAGAAAGGCAATAGTTATGTCTATCTATAAAGGATATTAGCAATTATTTTGTGATCCCATATGAGGTTAAATAAGCAAAGTAGTAATATAGTTCTGAAATTCAGCTCTGAATCAAAATCAGTTTTTCAGATGAAATTATTAGATTAAATGAAAAATTATTTACCTATATTTTCTTACCACAAATAGATTTTTATCTTTATTCATGTTCAATGTTCTTAAAATTAAGTAGATATAAATCATCTTGCATGATGTGTTTATGAACATATTTTTTATACATATATCAGTTGTTCACATAACTCAATATAGAGACAAACTTATTAGGAAATTTCACTTTTCATAACTTAGGCCGGCTCATCTGCTTTTGTGTTCTAGAATTATAGTCTTCCTGTGATCTAACACAATATGACAACATCCTACGTTAAGAGTATAGTGAAGGGGCGGCTAGGTGGTACAGTGGATAAAGCACCGGCCCTGGATTCAGGAGTACCTGAGTTCAAATCCGGCCTTAGGCACTGGACACTTACTAGCTGTGTGACCTTGGGCAAGTCACTTAACCCCAATTGCCCTGCAAAAACAAAACAAAACAAAATAATTAAAAAAAAAGAGTATAGTGAAGGTGTAGAAGATTGCCATTTATTTTTAGCTGTTTAACATTCCTGTAGGGTAAAAAAAAATCAATGGTCCTGAATCCTATGCATAAGGGTGGAATAAATTGTTCACTGTGGAGAAGCACATTAATGTGTTGGCACCCTGTGTAGTCCATCACTTAATTCAGTTCATTATTGGACCACAGAAAGTTAATAAGGATCCAATAGGACCTATTGCCTTTGTTATGGGTATATTTGTATCAAATAATTTTCTTCTATCAGACATTAATAATGTATTAAGAAATGTACAATTCATTTTCAAAAATAAGTAAGGTAATTTTTATTAATATTTTCTTATAGTAAGATAAATTTATATTCTCAACATTTAAAATTTCTTTTAAAATAATATATATATTCCTATTTAAAGTATGTATCTTTATGTATAAATATATCTCTTTAAGTATAAATACATACAAACACATGTATGGTTTGTAAACATATATGTACACACATATACAAATGTATATATGCATGTATATATAAATACATGCACACATATACATATGAATACCTATATGTTATTCAATTTATGTAAATATACATATACATGCATGCATACATACACACACATATATATATACACATACATACACATATTTTTATATATGATTTAATTTACCAGGGTTCTTTTTGGTTTATTAAGAATTGTTTTTCAATTGCTTTTTTTCCAAAATTAAAAGGAATGTTGGATTGTTTTTCAAGATTCACAGGTGACAGTGGCAGTTGTGAAGAAAAAATATTTGTGTACTTAATTTATTTGTTATTAAAAATTTCTCATGATTATACTTTTTCCTGCAAAAAATATTCATACTCTCATAACAAATAAAATTAAAGAACCTTTATATTAAAAACAGATTAATTATTTGAAATCCTGTGTCCTTCTCTAGCATAATGTAGATTCCTTGAGAGCACAAATATTTCCATCCTTAAAATTCCAATAGGTAGTATGCATTGCATCTAAAAAGTGCTTAATAAATATGTGTTTAATTACATTAAAGAAATTTGTTAATAAGTTCAAATTATCTAGCCATGAGAGAAGTCTTGCAAATCATTGATAGATCCCTGATCTCTTTACTAGGATTTTAGTGTATTTCAGATGTTAGGAAGAATCAGGATTACTAAACATGCAGTTGTCAAAAGAGAATCTGAAATTTACTGTTCAATGAGAAGACTCCCTTCCAGTTTGCACACTACAAGCTCATGTTTTCTATGTTGCTCTTGTTTATGATCTTTCAGGAATCCTCTACAAAATGAGCTATATAAAGTATAGAAGGCCTTCCTCTGGATTTTCAAATAGTCTATCATTAATACAGCAATACTGAATCATGCATTCAAAGAGTATATATTAAACAACTACTATATATGTTAGGTTAATGGGGTTCAAATAAAGAATGAAAAAAATAACTACTTCGAGTAAACTAGCATTCTTTTCATTGTGCATACATTTTTATTGGCAGGTCTGAACCCTATTCAACAAAGTTATCTCTGTGGTTCCATGGATATTAACATGCATGATATTAAAATATCCATGGAAGCCAATCCATTAAAGGAAAACTTATAAGAATTAAAAATGAATGTATTAAAGCTTGAGACTATATTGTTCTAGGAAATATTATCTATATGTAATTTTCAGTAGACCTTTTATAAATAAGCATCATTTTAAAATAAAATGTCTAGAAAGAAAGTACAATATTCCCAGAAGGTAGAGGTGCAGTTTTAGCGCTGTGAAACATCTCATATGTAATTTAGAAGATATATATATATATATGTGTGTGTGTGTGTGTGTGTTGTGTGTGTATGTGCATTTATATACACATGTGTATATAACTATATACATACATGCATACATGCATATACACCCTTATCATCTCCCAGTTTAGAATGTAAAGGGTTTGAAGGAATTATTTCACTAGCATTAACACAAAATAGGCATTAATAAATGGCTGTTGATGAAGTGATTGGTTATATTTGGAGTCGCAGGAGCTGGATTCATTTCCTAGCTCTGCTATTCACTGCTTATGTAATTTGGAGGACATTATATGACCTCTATGGGTTTTGAATTTCCTATTGGCAAAATGGTATTAAATTAGATGATCACTAAGGTCTCCCTTAATTCTAAATCCTATGGTCTTGATCTAGTCCCCCTCATTTTGTAGATGAAGGATTTGAAGTTAAAAATGATAAATAATAGGCTAAAGGTGTTACAAATAGGTATTATTATTATTTACTTTTTTACTTAATGTCTTACTGATAAACATTTTAAAAGAAATAGAAAATGTTTGCTTAAAATTAATTGAAAAAATACTCAAAATGATGCTTAAGAAAAACATTAATATTTCATAATTTTTCCACAGCATGACAGAAAATGAGCTTATATCCGTATTCTTAGGAAATATATATATATATATATATGTATGTATATATATATACACACACACACAAATATACATATTTTTCCAAAAATTGTTTGTTAGATATTAAGCCTATCATTTTCTGAAGAAAAACTTATTCTGATATCTTACAAATTAGTTATTTTTCATCTTTTATGGTCTGTAACCAACTGAACCAAAATTCCTTATGAACTTTTCATTCTCCACCATACTAATTTTAAGCTAATATTGCAGAACTAATGGTAGTCATGAGAAATGCTATTATCAATTCCAGCTGTCTACTCCATCAAGATACCTTGAAATATAGCAACACTTTAAGAAATGAGATTGACTCAAAACTATTATAGAAAAACCTTACATCTTCCTACTTTTTAGTCTCTTTCATCTAAGTTATCTCTTTTCATCACAGAGAACATTTTTGTGACAGCCCAACTTATGTAACTTTCATTTCTGTTGGATCACTTAGTCTGGTTATGTTTTTATAACCATTTGGTGAGCTAATATTGCTGGGCTACTGTAATAGAGAGCGCAAGAATATTAGCATTTGGTTTTGTCTCTAGAGTGAAAAGATTGACCTATAGCTGAACAATTCCATTTGATATATGCATGTGTGACATTCCAACAAAAGTCTGAACTCTTATTAGTTAAGAACCACAGCTCCAGGTTTCTTATGCACTTAGAGCTAGGAACCAAGCTGACCTAATCAAATCCAAAATTTTGCTTTAAATTGAATGGACAGAGTTGTAGATTCAGGGTCCTATAAAATAGGGGGGGAAATCATCCATGAGGCAGTAGACCAAATTAACTATATCTATCTATCTATATTCTCTCTCTCTCTCTCTCTCTCTCTCTCTCTCTCTCTCTCTCTCTCTCTCTCTCTCTCTCCCTTCCTCCCTCTCTCTCTGTCTCTCTGTCTCTCGAATATATATATATATATATATATATATATATATATATATATATATATATATTCGAGAGACAGAGAGAGAGGAAGGAAGGGAGAGAGGATGTGCCATGTGGCAGAAGTCCAACTGGACTGGGAATCAGAAAAACTGAATTCTAGACTATTTCTGCAACTAACTTAATTCATGACCATAAGAAATGTGTGACCATAACTCTTTCGGGCTCAGTTTGCTTCTTGGTAAAATTCAGAGCTCAGATTGGATATTTATGATATTTTTATGTTATTTTATTTCCTTGCAGTAATGTTCTGAGTTTGGTAGCATATTATTATCTCTATCTTGCAGTTGAGGAAACAGGCTCAGAGAAACTGTGTGAGTTTTGTATAGTAACAAAGCGAGCATAAAATCAGAACATTGAACCCTTGTTCTCTGTTATTTCAGCAAAATCACTATGTTCTGGTCCAGGACTGATTCAAGCAGGTACAGTATTTCAAACTTAGGATTTTATTAAAATGAAAGCCCTAATAGATAATAATACAAATAAATAAAAGCCTAATAGCATTTAACAAAAATTTGCTTACCAAGAGTGTGGAAAGAATATTAAGTGAAAACACAGAATTGATCCAGATAGTCACAGCTCCCTTCACCTCCAATGGGAAAAGGTACTAGTCAAAAGGTCATCATGACTCACACATCAGAAAATAATCCATTAAAATTGAAATGTGCCTCCTTTCCCTATTCCTGGGCTATGTGTTTTTTAAGCCTTAAATAAAGAGAAAACTATATTAGTAGTATAAACCATATTGCCTGGAAGTAGTTATGTCTCAATGACATTTTTATTGATCCTTGGAGGGGAAAATGACCTAGTCTTCATAATAAAGACTTCCCAGACAGTGGATTTTGGCTCTCAATCTCTAAGGGTTTGTTGTTGTTATTGTTGTTGATGTTGTTTTGTTGGTTCTTTTTCCAGCTTGAGCATTCTAGTACTCTATGCTACCACAGAAGATTGTCTAGCTTATTTGAATATCCCATATATTCAATGTACTCCAATTGAAAAAGGGGAGGGGCATAATTAGGTCTTAAATTTGTAAAAATTAGACTTCCATTTTGTGTAGTAAACCAACTTCTTTACAATGAGAATGGAAAGCATCCTGGAAATGGGCATTCAAAGACATTTAGATGTTACAAATGACCATTTAACATGGTTTGGCCATTAAATGGTCTTCCAAATTAATCAGTACTCAAACATAATCATAATTACTATGAAAGTAATACAGTTTATAAGTAATCTGAAAATGGTAATTATCATCAGATTGCTTAACTACTGGGTTTCCACTTAAGGAAGAGATTCATTTTTTAATCTGTTGATATTACTCTGAAGGGATCTAATCTGAAATACAATTCGGGGTATTTCATGAGATATCCTGATATAAATAAAATGTCTAGACAAAAAAAATCCTACTTTCTATGCTATTCCTCATCTGCTTTTCATCTTCCTCTTTATGTTTCTATCTCTTAGCTTTTTCAGAGCTGAACTGAGTTAGGTCCAAGGATGAGGAATAAAATTGGATGAGAGAATGTAGAAAATAGGTGTCATGCTGGTAGCACTAAGAAAAAATATCTTGTGTTTTTGCTTAATGCCTATTTTACAAAAAACACAAGCCTAATATCATTCATATACTTTCCTACAATACTAGATTTGGACCTATTTTGAAAAACCTAATATGACAAGGCACGGCACAGAAATTTCATCATGGCTGGATATTATTTTGGAACATTATTGAAGACTCATGCTGACCATGGCTACAAATGTTAATAATTCTAAGGGAATGTTCTCCCTAAATATAGAATAAAATTTGTTAAATAAGTCAGTCAGTAAAAATCCAGAAAAGAAAATAATAAATAAATTTTATCTTCTTTTTGCTTATGAATTTTCTTTTCTTTTTTATCTTCAAAGGATAGAATTAAACTCTCTTCAGTCTTCTCATACTTACAACATTTGAGAGATGGAAGGGACCTATATTCTGATATAGTCTAATCTGTAATCAAAAGAGAATAACAATACAATATACTCCAAAAGCTCCTTGAAGACCTCCAATAAAAGGAATCCACTATTTCCCATGTCAAGTTACTACATTTTACATATCTTTAACCATTAGGAAGCTTTATTTTATCCTCTGTAATAAAACACAGATTTGCCTCTTTGTAACTTCTACACATTGCCTATAATTCTACCTTTTCAACTAAAGGAACAAATCTTGTCCCAAATTCATATGTCATTTCTTTGAGTTAATTGAAGAAAGTTATCATGCCTTTATCCCCTGAGAAATTTCTTCAAGTTAAGCTTTCCAAGCTCTTTCAAACATTTTTATATAACGTGGAGACAAAGTCTTTCTCAAAGGCACACAAAGAGGACATCCAGGGGCAGAACCAAGACAGTAGAGTGGTGGAAACACTCGGCTGACCTCTCAAACCATTCCCCTCCAAAAAAACTTAAAAATAACAACTCAGTGGCAAAGGCAAGAAAAAGGTCAAGGTGAGACATTCTTCCAGCACAAGACAATTTAAGAAGTTGGAAGGAGAGATTTCTGACATGAGGGTAGAGGCTGACTCAGAGCCCACATGGGTGCAACACCAATTCTGGGACTAGCTGCTGGTGCCAGAAGCAACAACTTTTGGAGCTCTGAAACCAAAGAGGGTAAGAGAACCTGGCAACTGGTCAGAAAGAAATTGGAAGGGAGAGCTATGGTTGTATTGGATGCAGTATTAGAAACTGTTTAGGAAGTCTATTGACTGGACATACTTCTTAGTCACAGTTCGAGGGCAAAGAGGAGTACTTTTAGGTAAAAGAGATCAAGGACCATGAGGAGCAGTATTTTTCCTGTCTTAAGATAACAAGTGTCCAAAAAAAGTATTATTAGTTGAAATCCAAAGAGATCAGGGCTCCTCCTACATAACAAAAGAGCACAAACCAAGACGGCTGTGACCACACATCTCCTCAGAACATATCACCTTGGAAGTACCAAAAACCTCTGTACCACCAGAAATAGTTCTACAAACAACAGTGAAAACAAAATAAAAACAAACAAGATAAATCATGGGAGAGTTACTCTCCTTTCCCACACAAGTAATAGAGCCCAACTTTAACATAAATTCAAAATCAAGAAATAAGGTGGAGGAGGGAAGCTAGGTGGCACAGTGGATAAAGCACTGGCCCTGGATTCAGAAGTACCTGAGTTCAAATCTGGCCTCTGACACTTGACACTTAGTAGCTGTGTGAGCCTGGGCAAGTCACTTAACCCCCATAGCCCTGCAAAAAAAAAAAAAGAAAGAAAGAAAAAGAAAAAAGAAAGAAAAATAAGGTGGGAAAATAAGCAAATAATGAAAAAAAATCTTACCACAATAAGCTACTATGGTAACAAGTAAAACCAAGACACAATCTCAGAAGAAGAAAATTAAGTCAAAATACCTACAAGGAAAGCCTCAAAATGAAAAAAAAAGTAAATTGGAAACAAGCACAACAATAATTTCTAGATGAGCTAAAACAAGATGTTCAAAGCAAATAACAGTGGTAGAAGAAAAAGAATGGAAAAAAATTAGAGTAAAGAAAAAACTTATGAAAAGACAACAACTTGGTAAAAGATGAACAAAAATATTAAAGATAATAAGGCCTTAAAATAGAATTATTGCAAACGGGAAAAAAGTAAGGTACAAAAATTTATTGATGAAAAAAGAAACTTCTTAAAAAGTAGAATTTGCTAAATTTTAAAAAAAGGTACAAAAGTTCACTAAAGAAAGTAATATCTCAAAAATTCGAACGGGGCAAGTGGAAACTAATAACCTAATGGAAAATCAAGACACAATAAATCAAAGAAAAAAGAATTTTAAAAATTGAAGAAAATGTGAACTATTTCACTGAAAATAGAACTGACTTGTAAAATATATTGAGGAGATACCATTTTTTTTTTTTAGTGAGGCAATTGGGGTTAAGTGACTTGCCTAGGGTCACATAGCTAGTAAGTGTTAAGTGTCTAAGGCAGGATTTGAACTCAGGTACTCCTGACTCCAGAGCTGGTGCTCTATCCACTGTGCCACCTAGCTGCCCCGAGGAGATACAATTTAAGAATTATTTTACCCCCTGAAAGCCATGATCAGAGAACGAGCCTAGATATAGCATTTCAAGAAATTATCAAGAAAAAAAATGCCTTGATATCCTAGAACCAGAGGATAAAATACAAATTAAAAGAATCCACTGATTAAAATATAAACGATATCCCAAAATTAAAACTCTCAGGAATATTATACCCAAAGTTCAGAGCGCCCAGGTCAAAAAGAAAATACTTTAAGCAGGGAAAAAAGAAACTATTTAAATATAATGGAGCTATAATAAGTATCACAAAAAATGAACATTTTATATTGTATATTAAAGAAGCAAAGGGTTTATAATATGACATTACAAAAGTCACAAGAGCTAGAATTACTACAAAGAATAACCTATCTAGAAAAACTGAGTATAATTGTTCAAGGGAAAAAAATGGACATGAAAGAGATTTTTAAAACATATCTGATTTATAGTTAAGAGCTAAATATAAAATTAGGTATTCAAACACATGACTCAAGATAAGTATATTAAAGTAAACATGAAAATGTAATCCTAAAGCAATCAATACAATTAAATGTTTTACACCCTTATATGGAAAGATAATACATGTAACTGCTAAGAACTTTATCATTGGTAGGGCAGTTTAAAGGAATTTACATAGATAGAGGGCATGGGTATGAGTTGATTATGTTAGAATCATGCCCCCCCAAAAAAGTCTAAGGATAAGAAAGAGGGATGCACTGGGAGAAGTGAGCAGGGAGAGATAGAATGGGGAAAATTATGTCACATAAAAAAGATGTGCACAGAAGAATGGTGGAGGAAATGGTGGGTGAGGACAATACTTGAACCTCATACTCATCTATATCTAAATTGATTCAAAAAGGAAATAATTGCAGACAATATAAGATACTTAGCAAACTATCTGCTGAGACAAACCTGGACGCTATATTAATATAATTACAAAATATGTTTCACGCAAATAAAGACAATTTTAAACAATTGGAGAAATAATCATTGCTCATGTGTCAGCTGAGCAATATAATAAAAAGATGAATTACACTTTTAATTTACTTATTTGGTGCCATACTATTCATTACCAATCAAAATACCTAAGAATTATTTTATAGAACTAGAAAAAATAATAACAAAATTCATCTGGAAGAACCAAAAGGTCAAATATCAAGGGGAATCAATGAAGAAAAAATGTTAAAGAAGGCAGTCTAGTAATTCCAGGTTTCAGACCATATTGCAGGAGCCAAGATGGTGGAGGAAAGGCAGTGAGCTCTTGAACTCATGACATGATTGCTCCAAAAACCATCAAAATAGGACAATGCCTGGAGCAGCAAAACCCACAGAAGAATGTGCTGAAATCATCTTCTAACCAAGAACAACTTGGAAGTTCAGAAGGAGGGAGCTGCTGTGCTGAGACAGGAGTGGAGCCCAACTCCACAGTTATTCTGACAAAGATCCAGTCCCAGGAAGGACTCACCAGAGAAGGATACCCCCAGAGCCTCTGGATCAACTGAAGTGCCAGTGTCATCTGGAAATAAGCTCACAGTCTGGTGAGAGGGCTGAGCCCTTGGCAGGGGAGAGACTATAGGGGTCTATTCTGGTGCGGAGGCAGAACTTGGGTTTTTTACCCCTGCTGGGAACCAGGAGGTAGGCTTGAGTAGCAGTGGCCCAGGTTGGGGAGGGGCACAGGTTCATAGGTGCTGACAACCACAACACAAAGCTGATTGATTAGTAAGTTGGTCTGGGGTCATCTAGGGACCAGGGAACAGGCCAGGCAAGTGAAGAACCTGTCCCTCCTTAAATCATACCACCTGGGACTTCTGAAGTTTGGGATACTACAGCCCGGAAACAGTGCCCCACTTTAAGGAGCTAAAAGTCAAGTAAAAGAAAGGTAAGATGAGCCGACAGAGAAAGGTGAAGACCATAGAAAGTTTCTTCAGTGACAAGGAAGATTGAGGTGCACCCTCAGAGGAAGACGTCAATGGTCAGGGCTCCTATATCTAAAGCTTCCAAGAAAAATATGAATTGGTCTCAGGCCATAGAGGTGCTCAAAAAGGACTTTGAAGATAAAGTTAGAGAGGTAGAGAAAAAATGGAAAGAGAAATGAGGGTGATGCAGGAAAGACATGAAAAAAAAGTCAACAGCTTGAAAAGTCAAATTAGCCAAATGGAAAAGGAGGTACAAAAGCTCTTTGATGAAAATAATTGCCTAATAATTAGGATTGAACAAATTGAGGCTAATGACTTTATGAGAAACCAAGACACAGTAAAGCAAATCCAAATGAATAAAAATTATGGAGGGCAATGTGAAATATCTTCTGGGAAAAACTGCTGACCTGGAAAATAGGTCCAGGAGAGATAATTTGAAAATTATTGGTCTACCAGACTGTATTACAAAGTGGTAATTAGGTAATTAGTGGATACTAGGTAAAAAAAAATAGAATAGTGGGTCAATGAAAAAGATTTAATACACAATATGCAGTGGTAAACGACCATAATAATCTAGTATTTGAAAAAAAGAGTTCCAAGCTTTGGGGATAAGAACTCATAATTAGACCGACTTTGCTGGAAAAACTGAGAAATATTTTGGCAGAAACTAGGCATATACCAACGTCTTACACCATGTAATAATATAAGGCCAAAATGGATGAATAAATCAATACTAATTATAAGGAACTTACAGAAACATGGAAAATGCAGTTCTTTTTTATGGCAGGAAAGAACTGGAAATCAATCAAATGTCCCTCAGTTGAAGAATGATTGAACAAGTTGTAGTGTATGATTGTGATGTAATACTATTGTAGTATCAGAAATAGTGAACAGGATAGTTTCATAAGAAATAGGAAAGACTTACATGAACTCATTCAAAGAGAAGTGAATAAAACTAGGGGAAAATTGTACACAGTTATAATAAGGATGAACAACTGTGAAAGCCTTTACTACTCTGATCAAGACAATGATCTAAGAAAGCTCCAAAGGACACATGGTGAAAAAAAATGTTCACCTCCAGAAAGAGAATTGATGAACATATTATTTTAATTTTCTTAATTTTTCTTTTGCATGTGCAGTTTCTTTTGCAACATGGCTAATATAGAAATGTCTTGCATGAATTCACATGTATAATTGATATAATTTTGCTGTCCTTCTGAAAGCATTGTGGAGGGAAAGGAAGGAGAGAATTTGGAACTCAAAATTTTCAAAAAATATATTTTTACATATATTTGGAAAACATTTAAAAAAATATACAAAATTATTTCACAAAAAACACAAAGAATCCATGTATCTGAGTTAAAATTTGACTCAGGTATTCCTTACTCTATGTCAAGAATTCTATTCATTCTGCAACCAAGATACAATTAAGGGTCCTTAGAATGAATGAACTATCACTAGTATTTGAGTCAAAGAGTGGGAGGGCTAATTCAGATCATCAAAAACAATCTAAAGTTTCTTCCACTGGTTATTCTCCAAAGTATCAATACCTTTCCTGATTGTGTCACTCAGAATCAAATCAAGCCTTCTATATATGTTATTAGCAAGACAGAGTACGGGGTGACTATCACCTCTTTATTAGTGCCTCATAATGTAGGATAAGGCCATATTTCTATTTTTTTCCCCCTACAGACACCTACATCATTGATTCATATTGAATTTCTGGATTAGTAAAGGGGCCAGTTAGATGAACATTGTCTAACTATTTCCAGAAATTGCTGGTAAGAGGTAACCAGGCTAGTCCCCAAAGAGTTCAGTTTTGAGATGTAAATTAAATAATACAGTTTTCATCTAACAGTGAACAAAAGATTTATTTAGCAAGGCATTACAATAAAAAAAAGACATTCAGTGAAGACAACATGTTGATTTAATTGAGTGAAGCAGCCTTTCATCTGAATTGCCCTTTTGTGAGTCAGAATTTGAACTTAGGTCTTCTTTACTCCATGCTCATTTTGCAACCTAGGTGCAATTAATCTCCCTAAATCGAACAATTTCATTGGCATATGAGTCAGAGATCAGGAGTGCTCATAGAGAACTACAAAGGCAGTCTAAGCGAGAACTAAGCTGTCATGAAATGTTCTAAAATTTAATAAGAAAGTATGATGATTCTGGTTCCAAGGAACCAGGAGCTTTATCGGATCAGTTTAAGGAAACATTGTGGTTGCTTTTAAATATTTGAAGAGTCATCATGTGGAAGAGTGATTAAACATATTCTACAAGGCCCCAGAGGGCAGAACTAATAGTTAAATATTGCATAGAAAAAGATTTTTATTCAATTCAATGAAAAACTTGCTAATTATTAGAGCTCTTCAAAAAATGCTACTGAATTAAATAGCAAGCTACCTATCACTGGAAATATTTAAGCGGAAATTAGATGACCACTTGTCAGGGAGAGGGGATTGCTGATCCATGTAAGAGTCAAAAAAGGTTCCTTCTGTGGTAATTTCTAATTTTACAGAATTTCTATTTCTAAATTTTTAAATCTAATATTCTATTACATTTGTGTATTTATATGTACATATTCAAAAATTGAAGTATAGCATGTTAAAGCTATAGGGACATTATAGTCATTTTGTCAAATGCCTTCATTTTAGAGTTGAGAAAATGAAAGACAATGAACTTAAGGATTTGCTAAAGATCATATGGCTAGTTAGAGGCAAAACTGGAATTAGCAACCAGAACCCTTTTAATTAAATTCTGCTATATGTGTGTATTGTTTTCATAAATCATAGAATGATCTTCAACATACATTCTCTTTGGTAAAATCGATCTCATTATTTCTGATGGACATGAAATTTAAACTTACAGAGTGAATGGACATGGACTTGAAAATATTTTATAGGTTTAGTTACAGCACATGCTATCCTGATTTTTTTAACCTATTTGAGTTTCCCTTTAGATAAATATAATCTAGGATGTATAAATATTAATTTTTTAAAACAGCCATCATGTAGGTAGTCGCCAAAGGTTATAACTATAACTGTGATATTAATCCCTCCCTTCTTGTACTTTTAAGAAGAGAGAATATTTTGATTCCTTCTAAACCCTTTTTATTTAATGTTTTAAGGTCTTTGAAGTATTCTTTTCACGTGTTTTTCATGTTTTTTCTTGAATTTATTTTTGTTTAACTAAGCACATTTTAGAAGTCAACAATGCCTTACACATAAGAAACTAAAGAAATAAAATTATAACAAGTTTGTAATAAAACAATTATAATATATTCCTTTATTTAGGTAAGATATACATCAGAAACTTAAGAATTATATGTTCAAAGCTTGATCATTTGTTGTTCCCTTGATTTTTCTAAGAATCATTTGAAAAAATGCATGGATAAGACAAAAGTCTCCATTCCTTTATTTATAATACTAATGTAAGAAAAAGATGTGAGGTATATTATCCTATCTTTGACACCTTATGGTCAGTGCTAGTTTGTGTTACTTGGTTTGGCAAGTAGTAAACCTAATATTTTTTGTACCTATAATTGAGTCTTTAAAATTGAACTCTTTCTTTAATGATGGCCAGACCTCAAATCCATAATGTTTACCATAGCATTTAGAGAAGCACTCTATTACAATAAATTAATTTCTGATATTTTAAAATATATCTCATAATTAGGCTATTATCAGTTCTTAATAACCTGAAAGATTTATCAAACTGTTAGAGAATCATTTTTCTGAGAAATATTTATCATCACAAAAAGTAATATTTACTGAATTACTGCCCTCTGAGACACAAAATACTAAGCAGTAAAATTGCATTTTTTTATTTATGGTATATGTGTGAGTACTCCCTCTAGTGGTACAGATAGCAAGATATTTCTACCTATTAATCCCATGTATCTCTTGTTACTATTCTGTAAATCTTCTCCAATGTGATCACACAATGAAGGCTTTCATCTAAATATATTGAATAGATGAAGGTAGAACATGTGGACTCTCCATGAGTTAGCCTTTGCTTTCCCACAATGACCTGCCCACCTCCTTTTCTGGTTATGCATCTATGAGGTAACAATTTTCACATTATTTCTACTGTACTAGACTTCCTTGGTGCCTACTTGTGTTCACCATGTGCTTCTCCATTATCCTCTGGGTGAAATCTCAAAATTAAATTATTTGGAGAGCATGCACATGTATCAGTTATACCCCCCAAATAATAATAATTGATGTCTATTTAATGCATCAAAGCTCCAGAATACTTTGCCTTTATTTTCTCACATGTTCTTCATAGTAAAACTGAGACCAAGTAATATGGAAGAAACTGAGCACCAAGAAGTTAAATGATTTATCCATATTCTCAGAGGAAATAACCATCAGAAGGGGATCTGAAAATAGGTTTTCTTATTTGAAGTCCAACATTCTATACACCATAACTTATTATTTCTCAAAAATGTTGATGTTAAAATTAGATTTAGTTTTAAGAATAATCTTGCATTTAAATAATATCACTGGAATTGATTTCCAGGTCAGATGACCTACAAAATTGAGCGTTCGATTTTTCCCCTAATCCCTCATAACTCTCAAAAGACCAACAAACAAAGAAACCAAAACCCTCAAGGAGGTTTGAATATAGATATAGAGCAATTTTAATTATTTCCATTGGACAAGAGAGTAAAAACAATGAACATGGTAATATCTTTATAAATTAACACTGGAGAAAGCAAATGCCAAATCTATTCATCTCTTACCAGCCACCAGTCTCCATCGTAGCTCACAAACTGACTAATCAGCTATAAACTGGGGACCACTTAAAAATTTACATCCTGATTCAGCCTCTGTAGTCATGTGCCACCTCTATCCCTGCTGCAGCATCTTGCTAACAAGTGGTTGACTTTTTTTTTTTTTTAGTGAGGCAATTGGGGTTAAGTGACTTGCCCAGGGTCACACAGCTAGTAAGTGTTAAGTGTCTGAGGCCGGATTTGAACTCAGGTCCTCCTGACTCCAGGGCCGGTGCTCTATCCACTGTGCCACCTAGCTGCCCCAAGTGATTGACTTTTAACCCTGCCTAGTCATTGTGGAGGAACAAAAGGTATAAGGGGAGGAGAGGAATGGATATGTTTTCCTTTTTGCCTAGTTCATGGCTTAGGTTAGGGAATACAAAGATGTTAGAAATTTCCCTCTATAGTCACTCTTCCCTTCCCCAGATATGAAAAAAATTAAAGATTTATTTAACCCAGCCAGTGAACAAAAGAATGGAGAGAACAAGGAAAAGTGTCAAGTATAGAAGTGATTAGTGGGTCAAGCAAAAATGTATCGAAATCCACCTGGGACCAGTCCATTCCCTCTTTTTTTTGGGGGGGGGAGGGAGGGCAGAAACCATGACGGGTGAAATATTAATTCCCCAATGTGGAAAGAGACTGAGACAACTTTGAAATTCAGATCCATGGGAAAAAACACCATTTTTTAAAGGGCAAAGAGTCAAAGGGGGAAAAAAGAAGGGCTAAAACCACCAAAGATCTGAGAAGGAAGAAAATCCATGTAAAATCTTACAAGTGCAAACAAATAGATCAATAAGAAAAAATTAAATTTAGAAGGGGTGCTGACCACCAAGTTATTGAAAACTTTGTAACTGTCACTATTTTAACATTGCAAAGCAAAGGAAATTGGAGCAACACCTGATAAAACACAGAATACTGTTAATTCTAAAGCCAGCATAAAACTACGGCAATATATTCCCAAATGTCTCTAGAAGGAAGTCAGAATATTATGAGAAGTTGGATGGAAACCAATGGGACAATTCAAGGTTTACACAGCAGAAATAATTAACAGAATAGAAAAACTTGACTCAGTAGTAGTAATTATCTTGAAAAAGGGAAAAATGCAACAGATAAAGAATGCATAAACACTCATATATATGCTTATGTGTATGTGTATATATGTCATTACAAATACATACACATACATATATACACATACTTACATTTAGAAATAAATTTACATACATATATGTATATGAATCCAAACTATCCTAGGACATACTCCAACCACTAGAAACTTCAGAAACAAGTAGAATAATATATTTGAAAATGAAATACATGAAAGATGTAACACAAAATGACATACCCTGCAAAACTGATTCTAATCCCCAGTGGAAAAAAAGATGGATGTTCATTAAAAGAGAGACATTTGGGATGAGGATTGGGACCAGAGTTAAACAGATTGTCATATATGCAAATGTTCTAAACAACAGGGGAAAAAGAAAGACCAATGACTAGAACTATTAAAGAAAATAAAACTAACAAGATAAATTATTTTCTATAAATGTTAAAAAAATCCACTTTCTACCGTGTTTTTTTTTTTTAATTCTACTCAAGAGATTTCTTTCTAAATGTGTACAAGGGGATAAAGATGAATTATGGTGGATTAGGAAACAGAATTTATATAGCTCCTACTTTGTAGCAGGCACTGCACTGAGCACCTCATTTGATATATTTTTTTTTTTTTGGTGAGGCAATTGGGGTTAAGTGACTTGCCCAGGGTCACGCAGCTAGTAAGTGTTAAGTGTCTGAGGCCGGATTTGATCTCAGGTACTCCTGAATCCACGGCTGGTGCTCTTTCTACTGCGCCACCTAGCTGCCCCCACCTCATTTGATATTAACAATATCATTTTAAAATGGATTTTTTTGTTCTTTTTTTTTTTTACAGTTGAGGAAATTAAGTCTGAAATTAAATGACTTGTCAAGGGTCACAGAGTTTTGATTTGAACTCAGATTTGTTTCTTTTTTTTGTTTTTACTCCAGCCTTAGCACTCTATTCACTGAGCCACTCGGCTGACAAAAAAAGAAAAAAAAAGAAAAAGAAAGAAAGAAAGAAAGAAGGAAGGAAGGAAGGAAGGAAGGAAGGAAGGAAGGAAGGAAGGAAGGAAGGAAGGAAGGAAGGAAGGAAGGAAGGAAGGAAGGAAGGAGGGAAGGAAGGAAGGAAGGAAGGAAGGAAGGAAGGAAGGAAGGAAGGAAGGAAGGAAGAAAGAAAGAAAGAAAGAAAGAAAGAAAGAAAGAAAGAAAGAAAGAAGGAAGAAAGGAAGGAGGGAGAGAAAGAAGTCAAGAAGGTAAAAAGGCAAGAAAGAAAGAAAGAATGAAAGAAAAAGAAAAAGAGGGAATGAAGAAAGAAAGAGAAAAAGAAAAAAAGAAAATGCAATTTAAAAAATTAGGGAAAGTAATGGTGGAGAAATATGCCTTAACATGGACTAAACCCGACCACTCCCCCTAGAGGTGACATTATTTATTTTGTGGGACTAAATTGCAGAATGCAGTAGAGTGTAAATGGAATATGTGATGTACTCCAAACAAATCTATAGTAAAATATGAAGGCAAAGTAACTTGTATGATTTCTCAGCAATAAGATGAGTTATAGAAGAATGGGTTAAGTGACAAAAGGAGAAATTGAAATTGGGACAAAAGGAGACAATTTTAACTCAGTGATAGGAGGAGATACAATTTATAAGCCCTCCCATGGAGGGAGAATGAGGCCTTACAATGGGTCTAATCTACAGGAATTTTGGTGCACAGAGAAATCACTTCTCCTGAGAGGGTGTTATGACTATATAAACCAACAATACCTGATGAAACACAGAATCCTGTGAATTCTAAAGCCAGCATGGAACTGTGGCCATATATTCCAGAAATGTTCAAGAAGGAAATCATAATCATGAAAAATTAGATATGGACAAATGGCAGGACTCATGGCCTACAGAATTGAAAAACTTGACTTGATAATGGCAATGTTCTTGAAAGAAGTAAAATAACAACAGATGGGAAATATATACTTATGTACTAAAATGAAGGACATTATAGAAGAGAAGCAAAATCAACATCCTGTCACAGGAAAAGGTAAATAAGATCTTCCAAGAGCAACTGGCTTAGAGCAGGTTGGTATAGCATGGATTCAAAGAAGAAATATATAGCTAAACAATTTGAGAGCTGGGGACAATTCTACCATGGACTAATACTTCTATCCTGATTTTCTCCATTAAAAATTGATATTTTTAAGTTTGGGGTCCCACAGGGTAGGGAAAAGTCCACATATTACTACAAGGTAGTAATACAAACTGTTTAAGAGTAGGAACTCTAAGTTGGTGCTTTACAATCTTTAATTCTCTAAGAAACACAAAGAGACAGTTTATACATGGCTTGAAGTGATAATCATTTTCCAGGAGCAGATATCTCCCATACCTAATAATGCAGTTTCCTCATGCCATTTAAAAGGTTACCAAGGAATATGGCTATAGAGTAGAAATTATGGTGACTTGTTCATTGGGTCTCAATACATTTTGTAAAGTGAAATAAGGTTTCCAATAAAGGATTTCTAACTTTTATCTATCAAGGGATATCATGCTTCTGGGAGAGCTGAAGGTTTTTTTTTTTTTTTTTAATGAATCATTATATTAGATCCAGTCAGTAATGACTAGGTATTAACCAATCCCAAACACTACAAGGAAAAGAGGATGAAGGGAATGAGAAGATGCTTGTGTTTCTGCAGTCTGTTTAGCCTGATGTCAAGCAAAAGACTATCATCTTTGAACAATGAGACTATATTCTTCATGGATTCCTGCGCTAAAATATCCTCACCTGAATTCTGAGAGGGCCTTTGGGATTAGCTTAATGATAAAGTTGTTTTTTCATGAGATTCCCCCATTATTGTGCTGTTGGCTTATGATATACCCAGATGACAAAGTAACCAGTGTGCCAAACATGGGGTGTCAACAATTGTGATGATGACACTGATGCTGATACTGGATTATAGTCTTTGCAAATAAGTTTGGCAAATGCAACAGGCATGTTTGCTCAATTCAGATTCCAAAGTCAGAATGTTTCCAGAGAGCAGTCAACACCACTCTTCACAGAATCATATTATCCTTGGAGGCCATCCACTAAGTAAATAATGACAGAAGATGTCACTATCTATAGTGTCTAAGGTAATCACATCCCTGAGAGGCATAGATGTATCCTGCTTATATCATAAATGTGTCTGAAGACATTTGTATAAATGTAGCAACTACCATGACTAAAACATGTGTTATCAATCTAGATCTAGAGGAATTTTAATATTTTTGCTTATACCCCACTTTTTAGTCATATATCTCTTGCATGCAATATGATAGGCCCTATATACACCAACTATAAAGTATATATACTGATCTTGAGAGCAAATTCTATTTTTTGTATTGTTTTTGTATCCCTTATGTATAACATAATGTTTTTCATTTTTATTTTCTTCCAGACTGATGATGTTATTTATGCAGGGAGTTCCCAGTGAGCAAATTCCTTCTAACAATTCATATCAGAAAATGGTCTATAACTATACTCTTAGAGAATTGCCAGACGCCGAGAAATTAAGTGATTGTTAAGGGTCTCAGAGCTAGTATTGGTATGAGTTGGGACTTGAATCTAGTTCTCCTTGACTCTGAGGCCAACCCTCTATCTTATATACTACACTGTCTTTCACAGTTGCAGAGTACTCAATTAACAAATTGAATTCAATTAGAGAATGGACCTAACTTTAAAACTCAGATTCATTGAATTCATTAGTATCTGGTCTATTACTAATTTTAGAAGACAACAAGAAGTTTTATGATGTTAGAAAAGATAATTAAAGTGCTTCTATTTTGGGAGGGTGGTAGTTGAGAGTTATCTCTATACATGTTATCTCACCTCTATATAGGTACTCCTAGATTAGAAACTCCCTCCCTCCATGAATGAAAATTATTTGCTTGGGGTCATACTAAAAAAAGTAAATAAAGCAACAACCATGAAATCTATTTGGAACTCATTAAAATATAGAAAAGTAGATCAATGGAATAAATTAGACAAGGGAGAATCAGAAGTTATGGAACTCAATAACCCGTATTCAAAACCCAGAAAATATAAATTACTTTGAAAAGAACTCCATATTTGATATGAACTACTGGGAAAACTAGAAAGCAGTCTGGCAGGAATTAGGCTTAGACCAACATCCTGCACCATAATTCCTCAATAAATTCAAAATGAATGTGACTTGAATATTAAGATTCATACTATAAAAATATAGAAGAGAAACAGATCACTGCTAGGGTAGGAGATAGAATCTTAACCAAAAAAAAAAAGGGAGAATAAAGGCAATTACAAAAGAGAAAGTGAATATTTTGATAACATAAAATTGAAAATATTTGGGGCAGCTAGGTGGTACAGTGAATAGAGCACCAGCCCTGGATTCAGGAGGACCTGAGTTCAAATGTGGCATCAAACACTTAACACTTAACTAGCTGTGTGACCCTGGGCAAGTCACTTAACCCCAATTGCCTTACCAAAAAAAAAATTGAAAATATTTTACATGAACAGAGAACAACAACAACAAAATTGTACATTTGTCCTAATAAGGGAAAAGGTTAACTAGACAAAAAAAATCTCATAATCAAATTTCTCTCATAAGGGTGTAGTATTCAAAATGTTTATATAACTAAGAGGAATGTATAAGACCAAAAACTATTTTGCAATAGATAAGTAACTAAAGAAATGAAAAGAAGTTCTCAAAAGAATTTTAAACTATTGACAATTATATGAAAGAATGCTCTAAGTAATTGAGAAAGAGAAATGCAAATCAAAACAACCCTGAGTTTTTACTTCATACCAGCAAGTTCTGAATGATGATAAAAGATAGGAATAATCAATGGTGAAGGGGTACTGGAATGACAAGTACACAAATGCACTGGTGGTGGAGCTATGAATTAGTACAACCATTCTAAATGCAATTTAAAATTATGCAATTAAAGTGGCTAAACTTATTCATGAGCTTTAACTCAGCCACTCCCTTGCTAGGCATATACCTGAATGAAATCTTTGATTAAAAACAAAACAAAAATATTCCATAGACATCAATTTATAACAATACTAATTCTGATATCAAAAAACAGTGAATCATTAGATATCCATTTGATGTATGAAAAAGAAAATTATAGTGAATAAATGTAATGAAATATTGTTGAATTATAAGGAAAAAAAAGAAACTAACATTGTCAATAGAGTAAAGGAGTTACATGAAGTGATACAGAGTGAAGTACGCAGAGCCAGGAAAACAATTTACAAAATCATCACAGACATGTAAAGGAAAAAACAAAAACAATAACAACAACAATGAAACACTTGAACATGAATATTCAAAATTAGAAAGAATATTTTGTCTCATAAGAAGGAGCAGACAGCTTTCCTCATTTTCCTCACACCTCTGCTAGTTTGTAGAAGAAGAGAGTCCAAATGTGTGAAACATCAAATATGATATCAGACTTTAAATTTTTATGTAGCATTTAATTTTGGTGGATGTTTTCCTCTTCTTCACTTTTGTTTTATTTCTAAAAACAAATCATTTTTTAATGAGGTAACTCTTGGCAGGGTGTTGGGGTGGAGGGCAATAAGTTGGAAACAAAAGATATTTTTAAATGTTTATTTTTAAAAGAATTAATGGAAACAAATGAGAGAAGTGTAAAATTTACCTAGCCTATGAATAGACTTTTGTTACACAATTTTTAACTATTAGATGCAATACTTAAACCTGTCTTCTTAATGACCAGACTAGACCTCTAGACATAGTAATACCTTGCCTCACTACTGATGAAAATAAGAAAACTGGATTACATTCCCACAACATTTCTCTTATATTTCCCACCCTCATCACCTGTAGCCTGGACTGTTGTATTAACCTTTTAAGTGGTCTCTTTGCCTCAAATCTCTCCTCACTCTAATCAAATCCTCCATTCAGCTGCCTAAGTAATTTTCCTAAAGCTTAGCTCTGGATATTCATTCTTCTACCTAAAGTCCAGTAGCTCCTTGTTAGGGCAGCTAGAGGAAGAGTGGATAGAATGGCAGACCTGGAGTAAGGAAGATTTGAGGTAAAATTTGGCTTTAGACACTTATTAGCCATGTAACCCTGGGTAAATTACCCAGTTTGCCTCAGTTTCCTCACCTTTAAATGAACTAGAAAAGGAAATGGCAAACTACTCCAATGTTTATGCCAAGAAAACCCCAAAAGGCATCCCAAAGAGTGACTGAAAAATAACAAAGTTCCCTATCTCTGTGATCTAATGTGAAGTCATTTATTTGTCATTTTAAGTTCTTCACAACCTATCCCTTTCTTACTTTTTTAGCCTCTAAACTTTACTTCCTTCTTTGTACTTTATGATTGACTCATGGTGGCCTCTTTGCTCTCCCTAACACATATGCTCCATCTCTGGACTCTGCCTTTGTACTGTCTGTTCTCCATACCAGAATGATTTCCCTCGTCACTTCTGCCTTCTCTAACTTCCTTTACAATATCTCAAACACCACCCTTTTCAAAGAGGCTTTTCCAACTTTTGTCACTTATTATTCCTCTCTCCTCACAGATTAACTTTAAAGACTCCAAATAGCTCTATCTTTATCCCTGTCTCTATCTCTATCTCTTTCTCTGCCTCTGCCTCTGTTTCTCTCTGGATCTAGATCTAGATATGTATGTGTATATATGTATGTATAAAAACATGACCATACACATGAATATATATCATGCATGTGTGCAGGCACACATATGTATGTGTGCATGTGTGTGTGTGTGTGTTGTGTCTTCCACATCAGAATGTGAGGTCCTTAGAGACAGGGACTATTTTGGTCTCCCTTCATATTCCTACTGCTTGGTATTATCATTAATGTATAATAAATACTAAAAACTTGATGAGATTAGTTCTGAATTCATATGCATACACCTTTTTCATAGCTAGAAATTGTAATGTCTAGTGGACAGAAGACATAGTATTTAGTTATAATTCTTCAATCTTAATGGAATTTGGTTTCCTCATCTCTGAAATGGTAATAATAAGTAACAATTTGTTTGAAAGCAAGTTTAAAACTTCAAATACCTATACATGTAATAATTTACAGTTGATTTTGGAGAATATCAAGAAAACTAATTTTAAAAGTTTGATTGGATTTATGGAATAAAAGAACAGAGACATACTTTAGAAGCTATTCTTTCTTGGAGAGGCATGCATTGTAAAAATAAACAAAAATTTATATGAAAAGAATGAAGAAAAAATCCATAATATCATTTAATTATCTTTAAGCTGGAAGAGATATTTAGGGGAAAGCATCCTAAAATGCCTTGTATTCTCACAACACTCAGCCTTGATCTCAATTCAAATATATCATGGACAATATTCAAACATTCTTGCAAAAAAAGAAAAAAATTGCAAAGCATTTTCTGAAGTCCCATGAAATTCGAATTAGTAAGAGAACTAAATATAACCACAGTAAATGATTATCTTAAAATTAATGTTCTAGAGTCACAGAGTTTTAGTGCTTAAAAAGCAGTATTCAGTGTTGTTAGGTGATGAACTTTCAGTGGTACAGACCATCTGCACAACTGCAGTTGGCATCTGTTTTATTCTCCATCAACTCAGAGCTAATGTGCTGCTCTTTTGCTAAGGGCATAATTTTCATCAGTGACCCAAAGAAATGTTTCTCGGTATTATTTTGTTGGAACTATTATCTGAAAATGTTTTTAGGAATGTAAAAAGAGCTGAGGATGATCCAAAGAAGCTTAGAAAAATGTAGGAAAGATAATTCCTTTTTCATTTACTAACATGCTGATTGAGAGAATGGTCTCTTTGTTATAGCCTCATTCGTGTAATAGAAAGCATAGTGCTACTACACAAAAATAATAAAATGTACCTAATATTCACATAGCACTTTAAGGTTTATAAAGCACTTTACATATATTATCTCATTTGTTCTTCATGACAACCTTTTCAGATTCCCCATTTTATTGAAAAAGAAATGTGAGTGGAGAAAGATTAAGTGACTAGTCCAGAGGCATATAGTCAATGTGTCTAAGGAAGGATCTGAATTCATGTCCTCCTGATTATAAGTCAACCCTTCTATACACTTAGATACTTATCTGCCTAATGAGAATATGTGAGTTTGATAACGTTATTTGTATTCTATATGAAAGAAAGAAAAGCTAGATTTAAAGTCAGGAAAAAAATGGATTTAAGTCCTGCCCCTCACCTATACTGCTATGTATATCTCAGTGCCTCAGACATTTAGTCAATCCTCTAAAATTAAAGACCAGTTGCCGATATGAATAAACATATAAATGAATTATTTAATAGAGTAAAAATTATTAAATGCATATTGTGTGCCAGGTGTTTGCTAAGCGCCAGGGATTCAAATTCAAAAAGAAATACAGTTCCTTCAAGGAGATTACATTCTATAAAAGAAGTCAATTGACATAAATGATGATAAAAGGGGTTGATATAAGAGATTATATAAGGGGACCACTAGTCAAGGATGTTTTTGTACTTTGGGTTTTTATTTTTGTTTGTTTGTTTTTGTGTTGTATATTTGTTTATTCATCTATCTACTTATTTAATTTATTATTTTTAAAAAAATTCACAATTACATGTAAAGATATTTTTTCTCATATCATTATTTTATTCTTTTCTAGTTACATGTAGAGATTGTTTTCAACATTTGTTTTTATAAGATTTCTAGTTTCAATTTTTTCTCCTTCCCTTCCTTCCCTTCCCCCTTTCCAAGACAGCAAGCAATCTGATATAGGTTATATGTGTACATAAAGATATTTTTTGAGTTCCAAATTTTCCTCCCACCCTCTCTTCCCCCCCTTTCCCAATGCCAGTAAGCAATTTGATAGAGGTTATACATTACTAACATGTTAAACACATTTCCACATTAATCAGAACAAAAGGAAATAACAAGCACACACAAGAAATAATAAATAAGAACAATAACAAGAGTTAAAATAGTATGCTTCAATCTTCATTCTGACTCCATAGTTCTTTTTCTGAGAGTGGAGAGAATTTTCCACCATAAGTCTCTTGGCATTGTCTTTGATCATTGTCTTGCTGAGAATAATTAAGTCTATCATAGTTGATAGGGATGGGTGTTTTGGACTGAGCAGTCAAAGGCACAGCAAATGGAGCCACAGGGCAATTAATTGATATAGCCATTCCAGGAATATTAGTGTTAATTACATTATTGTTTCCATACACAAAGGAAGGGAGTTAAGAGTAGATTGGTAATAGATAATCTAATGAAGATGGCTATAGACCAGCAGAGTGGTAAGTTTGGATGGGGTTAGCTATAAAAAACTTTCACCTATCAAGAATAAGGAACTCTAGACTGGAAGACAAAGAGTTTTACTGGAAGAAGGTGTTTGGTGTGTTCCTACCTTGGGGGTTCCCTACATACACTGAAAAAAAAATCATAGGTCTAGAGCATGGCTTCATGTCCTTCCTCATTACAATCCCTAATATTTCATATAAAAACATGAAATCACTGATCTACAATTAGTAGAGTCATGGGTACAAATTTTGTTGCTGGCATTGGTAGGGGAATTGTATTGATTTATCATTACATTTTCTCTTCTAGTCCTGGTAGAAATACGTGGAAGATAACTGAATAGAGTTGAATACCATGCATAATTCTGGAACAAAGCAAAATTTTCTATAGACAATTAACCTGTTACTTTTACTGTATTAGGACCACATAATATCCAGGTAAGCCAACCAACAAGGAACTGACAAAATGATTCATAAATTATAAGATCACCCTGTTCTCATTAGCACTTCTTGAGATTTTCATTTGCTCCTATAATTTTGATTGACTGTATGGGGTCGGCTACCTGACTTTCTTCTTTAGTTGACAACAGTGCCTTCTTACTTGGTTCAAATTTCTTGTGTTGTTGTTGTTGAATTTCTCTCTGTTTCCATTTTTACATTTTTGTTGAAGAAGAAAAATCTTATACCTTTCATGGTAACTGTCACTAATGTGAAATCATTTGAACAAGCCAATTCCCCTTGTTGTATTAGTAAATGATTATAACCATAATCATGACTAGGCCCCAATTAGAGTTCTCCCAATAGTTCCAATGAAATTTTTTGAATCCAGTTCCCCTTGCCATATTGATGGCATAATGTCTATTTTAATTTAAAGTCATTAGTAATTCTCTATTTCTTTTTGTACCAACTTCAAATAATTGATTCTTAGAATTGCCACCTGTCTACCAGGCAATTGAAGAAGATTGTACCACTCTGCCAGATTAGTAGAGAAAATTGCTGTGCTCCATTTCAACTCTGAAAAGTATAATCAGAGGATACATGATTATTATAATGATAATTTGCAAAGATATTGGTGATATATAAGCTAGATTATAAGAAGAGAAAAGGACTGTGTCTTTCTAAATTCTCCTGTACAGTATTTCCTTCATGGTCTTTCTGGTCTTTTGTTTTCATTTCCACATTACTACAATCAGAGAACAACTCCCTGCTCAAAGGATTTCTCATAACAAATAATCACTTTTCTGATATGATGAATCTTCTTATTCCTCCATTCTATTAAAGCCAACTTCACTTCATGTTCCTTTATTTAAGATCTTTCTATGATGTCTTTCTCATTGACTTATATGATTGAAACACCTTCTACTTCACAATTCCCAAGGTTAAGATGTGACAAATGGAACAGGGAGTGATGCACCTTCCCAAATAAAATCAAGATAAACAGACACCTCTTCTACATGTACAAAAAAAAAAAACAACTAAGAAAAACAAACATGTCCTATTGAGAAACTCTGGTATTTTATGCCCTGCCCTCTTAAATAAATAGGATGGCTTTATTTCGCGATTGTTATAATATTTGAAATGTCTTGAATTCCATAAATGAAATAATAGAAAGTATTACCATAATCAATGTTAACAATATATTTGTATACTTATTGTGTGTGTGTATACATATATACATATATATGAAACTTTTATTTTAATTTTTTTCCAGGACAATGAGGGTTAAGTGACTTACTCAGGGTCACACAGCTAATAAGTGTAATGTGTCTGAGGCTGGATTTGAACTCAGGTCTTCTTGAATCCTGGGCTGGTGCTTTAGCCACTGTACTTCCTAGCTGCCTCTTTCATTTTAATTCTTAAAGGATATGGTGGTGGTTTTTAAGGAAATACTTTTTTTCTTGCAGATAAGTGGCAGAAAACTTTCCAGTATGTACTTTGTTCTTGATACATCTTATAAATAGGAGGATTTAAAAAAAACATATCAAACACATATGTGCCAGCAATTCAGTACAAAACAACACTGGGGCATGGCTTTGTTGCATTCCTCTTTTTTTTTCCAGTCACCATTAAGCTTGAGGTCTAGGGTTGCCAGCACCTCCTACTGTTTTTTACTTGCCAAAATGTCTTGCTAAATTAGATTTCCTAACACAACTTAAACTGTGGGAGGGAAAGCATCTATTTTGACATTCTTCCTTTCCTTTTCTTTCCTAAAATAGTCCTTTTATAGGTTTTTTTTGTTTGTTTCTTTAAGGTTTGTCTCCTAACTATTATAGAAGAATATGGGACAGATTGAAGGGGAAAGTTTATGAGTTACAAAATCCCTTGTGACTTAATCTTCCTCCTTCATGCAAACTACTAGAAACTAGGCTTTATTACCTCAGTTCCTGCTTCCATCCTCAATGATTCTCTTTCTGACTGGTCTTGGTAATGCACTTAGTCATTCAGAAGTTACATGCACATCTACTTGCTAATATCATAATGACTATAGTGAAGAATAGAACAGAATGAGAACTGCAAAATGTGATACAAGGTTATAGGAAGGATGATTATTCATGGGGATTTGGCATGGGAGACAGACCTCAAAAGATGGATCATATTTCAGAAACTGTATGGAAAGGAAGCAATGGAATTCTAGGCATAGAAAATGGTGTAAGCAAAGGCTCTTAGGAGGCAAAGGGGTAGGCATAAGGTTGTAATATATTTAGAACTTAGAGGTCATATAGTTGAGCACATTATTTCATTTTTTTTTTACTTAATGATATTTTTCTTTAAGTTACATGTAAAGATAGTTTTCAACATTCATTTTTGTAAGTTTTTTTTGGAGGGGCAATCAGAGTTAAATGAATTGACCAGGCTCACACAGGTAGTAAGTGTCAAGTGACTGATGCTGGATTTGAACTCAGGTCCTCCTGAATCTAGTGATGGTGCTTTATCCACTGCGCCACCTAGCTGCCCCCATTTTTGTAAGATTTTCAGTTCCAAACTTTTTTTCTTCCCTTTCCCCTTCATGAGACAACAAGCAAACTGATAGACAGTACAATAATGTTAAACATATTTCCACATTAGTCATGATGTGAAAGAAGAATCAGAACAAAAGGTAAAAACCACAAGAAAAGAAGAAACAACAAAAAAAACAACAAAAAAGTAGAAATAGTATGCTTTGATCTGCATCCAGACTCCATAGTTCTTTTTCTATATGTGGGGAGTATTTTCCAACATTAGTCTTTTAAAATTGCCTTGGATCATTATATTGCTGAAAAGAGCTAATCTATCATAGTTGTTCATCACATAATGTTGCTCTTAATGTGGACAATATTCTCCTGGTTCTGCTCATGTAACTCAGCCTTATTTCATGTAAATCTTTCCGGATTTTTCTGAGATTCACCTACTCATCATTTTTTATATCACAATAGTATTCCATTACATTCATAAACCACAACTTGTTCAACTATTCCCCAGTTGATGAGCATCATTTCAATTTCCAATTCTTTGACACAACAAAATGATCTGCTATAAATATGTCTTGTACATATTGGTCCCTTTTACCTTTTGTATAATCTCTATGGAACACAGAGCTAGTAGTGTTATTTCTGGGTCAAGGGATACACAAAATTTTATAGCTCTTTGGGCATAGTCCCAAATTGCTCTCCTAAATGTTTGCATCATTTCAAAATTCCAACAATAATTTTTCCATATCTTCTCCAACATATACATTTTTCTTTTTTTGTTATATTAGCCAATCTGGTAGGTATGAGGTGGTATGTCAGAGTTGTTGCCTTTTTTTTTTTTTTTTTTGGTGAGGCAATTGGGGTTAAGTGACTTGCCTAGGGTCACACAGCTAGTAAGTGTTAAGTGTCTGAGGCCGGATTTGAACTCAGGTCCTCCTGACTCCAGGGCCTGTGCTTTATCCACTGTGCCACCCAGCTGCCCCTGAGAGTTGTTTCCTTCTAATCTTTCTTGCATTGTTTTTGTTTGTGTAGACCTTTTAATTTAATGTATTCAAAATTATGCATTTTTCATTTCATAATGTTCTCTGTCTTTTGGTCATAAATTCTTCCCCTCTCCATAGATCTGACAGATAAACTATTCCTTCCTTTTCTAATTTGGCTATGGTATAACCCTTTATCTCTAAATCATGTACCTATTTTGACCTTATTTTGGCAAATAGTGTGAGATATTAGTCCACATCTAGTTTATGCCATATTATTTTAGAGTTTTTCCAGCAGTTTTTGTCAAACAATGAGTTTTTATCCCCAAAACTGGAGTCTTAGTCTTAAGATGCAAAGGGCTAGGCATAGGGTTGTCATTTATTTAGACCTTAAAGGTCATTTAGTTTAACCTTTTATTTTATAGTGAAGAAACAGGCTCAGAAAGGCTAAATGATATACCCAAAACACCCGTATCAGTGGCAGAATCAGGATTCATATGCTAAATCTAAGTTAATCAATCAATGAATAAATATTTATTAATATTTACAATGTCCCGGACTAAGTGCTGGGGATACAAAAAGAGTCAAATGACAACACCTATCTTAATGATGCTTACAATGTACTAAGAGACAACGTGCATATATATATATATCTAGATATATCTAGATATAGATATAGATATAGATAGATATATACACACATATACATGCAATATGTATATTGTGTATTATATATACATAAACATATATGTATACACACATAAATGTGTTATGTATGTGTATATATGTATATATTTATATATTGTGTTATGTATTATACACACACACACACACACACAGAGCAAACTATATAGAGGATACAAATGAAATAACAGGGAAGGTATTGGAATTTAGAGAGGTGGAGAAGTTGAGACTTTCATTGGGATGTAAAGGAATTGAGAGGTCAATAATTGGAGCAGAAGAGGGAGGCCTTTTTCATCATGGGGGACAGCCTGAGAAAATTCCTGGAGCTGGGAGATAAAGTGTCTTGTTCATGAAAAAGTCAAGAGTTCAGTATCACTGCTACTTCCAACTAGAAACTGCACAAGAGATGCTAAATAGTTTGGCTAGAGGGTAGCATGATATAGAGAGGAGTAAGATATCAAGTTTGGTAGTTAAGCAGCTGGTGTTAGAGTTTTAAGGGGGTTATACTGTTGATTCACTGAATAGTTTTGAACAAAGGACTAATATGAATAGATTTGTGTACTAACAAATATTATTTTGACTACAGTAATTGGAATGGTTTGATTGGGGAACCATCATATGGAGAATTTGAAGAGACTTCTGAGCCCACTTCTTTCTTTTTTTTTTTTTAATTTTTTAATTTTTATTTTAGTGAGGCAATTGGGGTTAAGTGACTTGCCCGGGGTCACACAGCTAGTAAGTGTTAAGTGTCTGAGGCCAGATTTGAACTCAGGTACTCCTGACTCCAGGGCCGGTGCTCTATCCACTGCGCCACCTAGCTGCCCCTGAGGCCACTTATTTCAAAACAGCATTTCACAGATTAGGAAACTGAGGCCCAAGGAAAAGAAATAACATACCTAGTTACACAAGATAGTAAATATTAGTCAGGATTTGAACCTAGCTTCTGATAGCAGAATCAAGGTTCTTTCCACTGTAATCCAGTACAATGGATGCCTTTAGTAGCGACAGTACTTCAGTAGTTCAGGTGGATGATAAAGAGGACTGGTCTTGATAGAAAAAAGAAATGGCTTATTAAAGAGATATTTCATAATTAGGATCCAGAATACTGGATAATTGTTTGCATATGGAAGCAGTTGATGAAGGAGGAGTAAATGGTAATATTAAGATTTCATGATCTTTTGTTCTTTAACCGATTAATTTGATTGGCAAAGTTTTTTTTTTCTTCTTTTAATATATCTCAGGCTTCCAGATTTTACTTTCCTAATCCTTCTGTTCTAGATGTGGGAGCCCAGGGTTTTCAAAAGATTTTCATTATTAAATTTCTTTAAAGAAAAGCCTTTTCAATTGCACCCACTTGGCAGTACATATTTCAAGCCAGATTTATTAACCAAAGACCTGGGAAAACACTACTTTTGTCCTTTGACTTCCCAGACAAGTTAAACAAAGCAAAACAAAATAAAAATAAACAAAAACCTTCTTGTTTCTCTGGGCTACCTACCAAATGATAAACACTCTGTCTTTTTTTATACATATATCTCGTTGTCTTTCGATCTTTCTCTCTCTTTCATACACATACAGAAACACACACACATACACACACACACACAGAGCATACAATTCCCCTTGACACTTCCTATTCCTGATTAGTCTGCCCAAGAGAAACTCCCTTAGGCAGCTTGTTACTGCTGGATCTGCCCTTTGTAGTACATTCACTTCCTCATTCTACTAGCCAAGATTAGCCTTAGGCTCTGTTGCCTAGTGAATTGATAATTAAATTATGAAATTATGAAATAGGGGCAGACATGCCTGGTTCTTTAAGCACTTGCAAAAAAGACCACAATTGGCAACATGAAACAAGGTGGTAATCATACTTTAATAAGACACAGAGACATTCAGCATAAGTGGTACAGGGGCAGATGATAGCAAGGAGAAAGGAAATGCAATGGTGAAGGTAGAGAAGCAGCATGGGAAAGAGGATTGGGAAGGGGAGAGTCAGCAAATATCATTCACATAACCATGGATTAAAGATGTGAGCTCTAGGTGGCACGGATCTGATGAATTATGGGAGACTGTTTATGACAAAGGAGTATGAGGTCACATTTTCATAGCATTTGGGGGGAAACAGACTTATCTGTGCCAACTTAGAGTTAGTTCATTAACATATCTAAAGTATCTCAAAGTTATTAGGAAAACTTCAAAGTCATTATCTTACAGTTATTAGTACCTTTTGAGGTTTTGCTGGTCTGAAACTATGGAGGTCTATTGTGTCTAGCATTTACTTATCAAAGAACCAGAAGCCTTGAGAAACAATGCCTAGATGGTTTCCTCTGATTTGGCACATTTTACCAGGATATGAATTTTAGTTAATATATGATATAATTCAGAATTTATTCTTCTTTAATCTTTGGAACAGTTTGTATGTGACATTCGGGGTCTTTTGTAATCTTATTTCCTGATAAAATATATTTACTATACTGGGAGTCCAGAACAAGTTACAGTTTTAACACACATTAGTCTCTAAGCATGTAACATATGTGATGTTACCAATATGGGTTCTCTTTCTCTAGTTTTGACCCCGTCTCCTCTGGTTGCATGTGTGAATGTATTTTGTATATTTGTCATCATAGTTTTGTCAATAAGTGCAGAATTAAAACCATAGGATATATATATAATAGATGTATGTGTATATGCATATAATGTATATATAAATATATCTCTCTATATAAATAATATCTGTATATATTATATATGAATAATAAATGTATATATATATAAATATATAATATATATATACACACACATATACCTATCTATCTATTTATTTATTTATATATTTCATGAAAGAAAATACTGAGTTCTTAATGATATCTGTGAGTGGACACAATGGGGAGTAGTGACAAAAGCAATGGAAACCACATGGCTGCATATTCCATCATTGTTACATTGTCATAGTCATGACTTCAAGCAACAATAGAGACTGACTAGCTCTTCCTCTTCAAAAATGCTTTTGCTAAATACCAGATCCTGACTTTGAGTTTCCCCATTTTACCAATGTTGATTTCTTAGGTCAGGACATGTTCTGGAGTTCTTAGTACCAAGTGTTTTCTTCTTTCTAATAGTAGCACTGTAACCTTGCAACTGGCTTGTATTGTGAGAGCATACCTCACCAGAAGATTTCTGTCAAAGACGAATAAAGCTGTATCTCTCAGTAGACATTTTTCCTACTAAGGAAACCCACTTAGCTCACATCCACAGCAACCCTAATGAGAATCTGACAAAACCAGACCCTCATTGTTCTTAACAGGAATATCAAGTAGATAGAGCTGACAGAGAAAAAGGAACTTTTCAATTTAGTATATGACCCCTGCAGACACTGTCTGGGGTGAAGTCTCCAGAGAGGTCTGGGCGTCTTTCAGTTTACTTGGAAGAACTGTCAAAGAATTTGTTCTAGCTTGAACCAATTGTAACATGGTAATGACCATTAAATACATCGAATATAGCTTAGCCAAGCTACAGGTTTAAGCACCAAGTTGCTTATTAATTTGAAAAACATGGGAAGCTAAGGAAACATCTCTGAAAGCTTCTGAAACACCCCAAGACCTTAATCAGTTAGACCATCAACAAGAAGCTTAGTAACATTAATGTTATTAAGGTATCCATTTTACAATATTGCCTACCAAGGTTACTACCAACTAACTATAGTTAGAAGGACTGAAAATCTACTGGTAAGGCCTGGCACCAGAATTAGATCTCCAGGCCCTGAGAACACAGTAAACACAGAAAAACCAAAAGGACAATTTAGGATTTTCACATTATCTTCCTTCTGTACAAATTATAATTTGCAATTTATCATTAAAAATCAAGAGACAGAAAGACAAACAGAGAAAGAAAGAGGAGACACAGATATTAAGAGAGAAAGAGCAATCACAGTGGTCAGGAGAGTCATGAGAGGTGTAGATTTGAATCCAACCACCTGGATGACTGAACAAAACCTCATATCTTCTCTGAGCCTCACTTGTTAATTTGAGGTACAAATACTTATAAAATCTATGCCATAGGTTGGTTGCAAGGTTTGAAGGACACAACAAATTAATACATCTATCACTATGTCACCTTTGTACTCTAATCATTAAGAAACACCTTTCAATACAAAGAAAATTCAACTTAATATAATAACCATAAATATTTACTCTTTTCACTTATGCTGTGGATAGGGCACTCTATTAGGCACATTCAGACAAGAATTGGAAATGTATAAGACAAAATAAAGTTGCAAGCCAACCTTAAAGTAAATCTATATTTCAATGTTCAGATACACAGATAATGATGTTAAGTTACATGCAGAGCCACATACTCATTTAAACATTTATTCTTAACATTAAAATGTTTTTCCAGAATAAGTTGTGTTCAGGCCAATGCTGAGGCTTTCGTCCATTGAGATAGGAAGAGCTTTCCTAGTGTCAATAGCTTTGAAATAAATTGTTGATTGATTGGTATGAAATAACTTACCAAGTGATAGATAATATGCCACAAGTGGTGATATGGGGAAATGGAAGAGAAAATCATGAATTGTGATGGAATACCAAGTATTCCATGTAAATTAACCTTATGTAAGCAGAGTAGAAATATTGAGCAACAATAGTAGATGAAGAAGTCTGGTTGATTTGCATAAGAGTAAGAACAAAGGAGTTGAGAGACCTGGGTTAAAATCTGATAATACTTATTAGTTGAGTGAATTCTCACAAATAAATTTCTATTTCTGTGTCACAATTCTCTCATATATAAAGTGACGGTAATAGTCATTATAACATATATATCGCAGAGTTTCGTTGTGAGGAAAGTCCTTCATAAACCTTACTAGAGGAAATGCAAGTGGAAGATAATGTTAATATTATTGAAGAATGGAATCACATAAAGAATTTAAAAGACCAAAAACATAATAATTAGAAGATATACAATCATTTGGATTTAAATTCCACAAAAAAATTAGTCATCATTGATTCCACAGCAGAAAACACCTAGATGAATGGGTGTTCTTACATTGTTATATGAATTTATTATTTCATTGATATGGAAGTTCCAGCCAATGATATAGATCACAAACCATCTATGCCAATCTATCTTTTGTGACTATTAGTGTTCTAAAAGTTCACTTCATGAGCTCCACAACGTTGAATAGAACAGTCCCTGCCCTTGCTGAACCCCAAATTCAATAATACAGATAAGGTATGTATGGAAATCACTAAAGCACACAAAGAAATATAATACACATATAAGAGAAGTACAAAGTGTGTCAAGGAATTATTATAGTTTTTTTTTTCTTAACAAATAGATGCAAGGAGGCCAACAAGAAAAGTGTGGCAAGTTACACCACAATACAAAACCTCACACCCAGAAAAATTGAAGTAGTTATAGAAAAAAATGAACATGAGTTAACTGTTGGTAAAAATGTGGATTTTCTCAAATATTTTTCAAAGAAATTTACAGATACTGGAAGAAAGTGGTTGAAATGTGTATGCCCTTTACCCTGGACCCAGAGATTCATTTCTCTCTCTCTCTCTCTCTCTCTCTCTCTCTCTCTCTCTCTCTCTCTCTCTCTCTCTCTCCCTCTCTCTCTCTTTTCCTCTATCATGTATGTATACATACATACCAAACAGGACAATTATAAAAAGTAAGGCCATATATGCAGTAAAATATAACTATATTTTTTATTTTTATTGTAGGAAAGAATTGAAACTTCTGTAGATACTCATTGGGGAATTCTTAAGTTGTATATAATGGAAGACATCTATGTTTTATTTAAGAAACAATGAACAAAATGAATATATAGAGGTAAGAAAAAAACATTTGAGCTGATAAAAATAAAGTAAGCAGGACTAGGGAAGCAATAAAAACAATGACTAAAACAATGCAAATTGAATGAATATTACCAACAAAAAATTTACATAATGCTAAAAAGTTATAAGGACTAAGTTTGGCCCCAAAGAAAAAAATAGGAAAAGGTGGCTACTTGCCTCCCCTCCTCCCAATAAGTGGAGGACCAGGAGTGTAGAACAGTACAGAGAATGTTAGACTTTTCATAGGTTGAACATTTTACCAACATTTTTTTTTCTGTTTTGTATTTTTTTTAAAGGATGACTTCCTGGGAGGGAGAAGGAGAAGTCTATTGAAAAATGCAGGTTATATAAAAATAACAAAAAATAAAATTTAAAAGAATATTATATATAGATATATGTTAATATATACATGTGCATGTATTATTCATGTGCATATTTACTTACATTTCTTATGATCTCTGTTATTTATTTACTATGAGACTATTATTCAAAGATGATGCTTATGCTAATTATTGTGATGTACCACTCTCATGGGCACAAATCCTAATGGACAATCTCCCTTATATTTTATGCTATTATCTAGAATATAATACAACTTACTAGTGATTAGACCTATTCATGTAGGACTTTCCATTATTTATATCATTGAGCTTATTTGAAAAACCACTTAACCATTTATACATGTATTCATTCTTTCAAAAATATTCATTAAGTGCATACTAAATGCAATAACTTGTTGTTGAGATCTCCTCAATTTAATTTAATTCAACAAAAATTTATGAAGCACCTCCTGTGCTAATGGAGATATAGAGACAAAGCAAACAGAGTGAAATTCACAACAATCCCATAAACAATATTTAGTGCCTACTAATTGTGCTAGACATTGATGATACAAAGTGAAAACAAAATACTTTTTTTTCCATCAAGGAGCTTACATTTCTCATGGAGAAAAATGGAGAGATATACTAAATAAACAGATGTGTAAGTGTAAAGTATATGCAAAATAATAAGGTAATTTCAAGAGGGAGAAAGTGTGAACAATTATGGGGATGATGACAGACCTCATATATGGCCTCTGAGCTGTATGTTGAAAAAAGACAAGCATTTTAAGAGGAGGTGAAGAGGGAATATATTACTCAAAAGTGTACCTGTACAAAGGAACAGAAGAAGATGTAATATTGCACATAGAAATATCTCAAAGGACACTGTAATAATCACAATTATTACTGTGATAGCTAACATTTACATAGTGCCTCCTATGTGTGAGGCATTATTCTAAGCACTTTACAAGTCTAAATAAAATATAGACCATAAGACAGAGAGAAATATGCAATTAAACTGTAAATCAGTGAGAGCTTCATTGTGAAGGAATATAACAATGTTACCTCCAATCATGAAGAAGATGAGCAAAAGAAAATGATACTTAAGGAACTATCATTTTTAAAAAAACACAGCTGAAGAGAAGGGCTTCATAAAAGTGCAACAAAAGCAGAAATAAAAATAGAACTTAATGGAAAGAAGATATACTGAATTTGTATTATGTGGACATCTTGGTAAATGCTTGAAGGTCATGTCTTTATTATTTGTTTCAGAGACATTCAAATAGGAAATTGCAAAAAAAAAAAGGTTTGGGAAACAGTGGGAATGAATTACATACTTTTAATATTGGGACATAAATGGGAGGAGATAGATGGGATGGTAGTTAAAGGAATAGTTAAACACAATGCCACTTACACATTAAGAAAATGCATTAATTAAATATATTTGACTAACAGTGGCACCAAATACTTTTGGGATTACCCAGAAGTTGAACTTTAGCCATGCACAATATCTTATATTTAAGTACATGTACAGGCATACCACACCTTACTTAAATAACTAGTTCTTTGGAAACTTAACATTAAATGAATAAGCAAAAATGTAGGGGACAGTTACATCCAGTATTCCAAATAAAAGATCAATTCCTGAATGAAACACTTTGAAATTATAAAATTTAAAAATTGCTCATTAGAGAAAATCTAAGTTAATATAGGGAATTGTGGGATAAAATCTGTGCTATCATGGGCTGGGCTAGGTGGGGCTATTATACATGCTAATGGATCTTTGTCCATGGCAACTCAATATCCTAGTCATTAGAAGAATACTTGAGTTTTATGGGTGGAAGAAGACTAGCAGAGGAGAATGAAGAATTATATTTAAATTGCAGAGGAATCCAAATGGTAGAGAGGAGATAGCATGGACTGGTATTCATATTCAATCTATACTATATAAGAAAAAAAATCCCCATGACAATATACACAGAAAGCTCCCATGTATTAAACTCTTACTGCATTTCCGAAATTGTGCTAAGCCTTGCAGATACAAAGACCAAAACATACTCTCTCTCTTTAAGCACATCATTAGTGGAGGAAACAATATATAAATAACTATGTACTTATTGATTGTTGTCCTTCCTTCTTAAAAAGGAAGTTACAATGTTTCCGAATGTTGCTGATCAGACCAAAACTAGATCGGAATGCTCTACCGCATGTAGGGCACAAATCATCCATGTGAATATTTGGGCCAGATTCTCTAAATTTGTGCATCTCATATTTCTTTTGAGCTATTTCAATTTTGCTTTGCTCATAGAACACAGCATCTTCTCTTATGAGGTCATGCCATACTGGGCAAGCCTGTCCCAGTGTTTCCAATATTATGTAATCAATTTTAAGAGAAACCTTGAGAGTGTAATTTTTCTCCATAAAATAGTATTTTAGGCAAGTGTATATTTGGCACTCGAACAATGTGGCCATCCCATCAGGGTTGTGCTTCCTGCATTAGAGTTTGAATGCTTGGCAGTTTACTGCTTAAAGAAAGGACCTCAGTGTCTGGTATCTTCTCCTGTAAGGTGATCTTCAGAACCTTCCTAAGATAATTCAAATGGAACTGAATCAGTTTCCTGCCATGGTGCTGGTACACTATCCAGGTTTCACAGGGATACAACAATGAGGTCAGCACAACTGCTCTGTAGACCTTCAGTTTGGTAGTTAGTCTAATACTTCTTCTCTTCCTCACTTTCCTTCAGATCCTCCCAAATGCTGAGCAATCTTTGGCAATACATGCATAAAGTTCATTATCAATGTGTACATCCCTAGAAAGTATACTGTCAAGGTAAGTAACTTATCCACATTATTCAAAACTTCTCCCTTTGCTGTAACAAATGGTTCCACATATGGATGGTATAGTGCTGGATGATGGATCACCTATTTTTTTGTTAATTGCTAGGCCAAAATATGTATGTATAATGTATGCATACATATATGTATACTTATAGAAATATACATATATGTATATACATGCACATATGCACGTGCACGTGCATATACACACATGTATTTTTAAAGTAGGCAATTTGAAAATAAAGGCACAAGCAGTGTGGGCAGAACATTGGTGGGGGAAGGGGACACAAAATATATTTTATACAGAAGATGGGATTTGAGTTCTTGAAAGAAGCCAAAAGAAAAATGTGCTTGACCAATATAAAGACTGCCAAGTCTGAATGTAGAATGCTAGCAAGAAGGCCAGTGTAACTGGATTGAAGAGTGCAGAGGCAGAAGACTGTCAGAAAACTGGAAAATTATATAGCTAAGAATCAATTTATGATGATCTTTAAATGCCAAAGAGAGGAATTTACATTTGAGCCTAAAGATAATAATAAGGAGCCACGTGCTTATTGGGAAGGCTTTAGGAAACTCTCCTAGCAAACTGAGGTGAGGATATATTGTAATGGGGAAAGATTTGGGGCAAAGGCAAATTATAGGGTTAATCCAGTAGTCCTGGCCAGAGGTATGTGAACTAGGATAGGGATACTATGAGTGAAGAGAACATGACACTTTTATAAGAAATGTCTTGATGGTAGAAATGATAAAAATAACAGCTCAATGGATATATGGGATGTGTATGAGTGAGGGCTAGAGAATGATACTGAGGGGCTGAGAGACTAAGTGTTTGGGAGTATGATGATACCCTAGACAATAATAGGAAAGTTGGGAAGAGTAAAGAGTTTTTGGCAAAAAATTATAAATTGAGTTTTACAAATGTTAACATGAGGTACCTATGTGGCTTTTAGTTTGATATGGATAAAAGACATTTGGTGTGGCAAGAATAGATCTGAGGTTTCTGGTTTAGGCTGAGGTTCAAGATTCCCTACTTTTTAAGTGATATGATTACTTTTAAAAATTTCTAAAAAGAGAAAAAGAAAGTGTGTGTGTGTGTGTACATATACACACAATGCATATGTGTATATATACATATATGTAAATTTGAAGATAAGCATCTATTTTGACATACATTTTCATCTTCATGGAAGAAACAATAGAAAACTTTTGAAACTTAACCTTTAGGAAAAAAATCATGGAAAAAGTAAAAGGATTCATTAAAACTGGAATTTGGGGGATCTAGGAATCAGATCTTTAACACCATTCCTAATTTTAGATGAAAGAAGAGTAGAAGAACAAAAAGCATAGCGACTTTAATTAAAAACAAAACAAAACAAAACTATGCTTAACAAAAATCCAGAAGATGGATCCTAAGGATTATTTTTAACTTATCTTCTTCTTTATTTTTTCTCTTATCTTACATTACATGAGGAGCTAGGTGGAACCAATGAAGATTCCTTTCCATTTTTTTCTTTTTCTTTTTTTTTTTTTTTTTGGTGAGGCAAGTGGGGTTAAGTGACTTGCCCAGGGTCACACAGCTAGTAAGTATCAAGTGTCTGAGGATGGATTTGAACTAAGGTCCTCCTGAATTCAGGACTAGTGCTTTATCCACTGTGTCACCTAGCTGCCCCTTCCTCTCCATTTATATATGAGGTTGCTGTTAATAGGTTAATTTTAAGGAAATTACTCATGTTGGTGCACTATGTTTTTTATAAATTGTTAATATTTGTGACACTAACAACTTTGTCTCAAGTGGACTAGAAAAGTCTACTCCTGGGGCAGCTAGGTGGCACAGTGAATAAAGCAGCAGCCTTGGATTCAGGGGGACCTCGGTTCAAATCTGGCCTCAGATATTTGACACTTACTAGCTGTGTGACCCTGGGCAAGTCACTTAACCCTCATTGCCCCACAGAAAAACAAATAAACAAACAAAAAATAAATAAAATAAAAAACCCAAAAGCTATCTTTAGGGGCAGCTAGGTGGCACAGTGGATAAAGCACTGGCCCTGGAATCAGGAGGACCTGAGTTCAAATCTGGCCTCAGACACTTGACACTTACTAGCTGTGTGACCCTGGGCAAGTCACTTAACCCTCATTGCCCTACCAAACCAAACAAAAAACAACAAAAAGTCTACTCCACTAACAACTGTTAAGTCAACAGATTTGTGTAATCACCTAAATTTGATTATCTTTGTCCTTTGAATCAATTTGTTCTCTGTACTTTTGCAAGTCAACCTCTTTTTTGGCCACACTGCTATTATCAGCTAAAGTCATGATTTGGATATCCATTTACCTCTGAACTTTTTAGTACATGAATTCTGGTAACTGATTTCCTTACAAAGGAGCCTATTTAACTTTTGGAGTAACCTCTGACAGAATGGAAGATAGCTAACTAGTTATCAATGTATAAAACATCTTCCTGACTGCTTCAAATCCTGCTAACCCTTCTGCCAATATTCATAACACTTCTCTTCTCATCAAGAACTCAACTTTAAACATCTCTAATTTATTGTAATTTACCTATGTGGATTTCTTTAGACAGTGGTATCTGACTTCTATGGAAGGTCTTTTTTTTTTCCTTTTTCTCTAGATTTGTTTATTTTTATTTGTTTCTCTAGGGGCAGGAAAGAGTTTGGGAGGAAGCTTTTCCTTTTTGTATTAAGTTTTATGGGCTTTTCCACAATGACATGTAAAAATAATTTTTAAAATTCTTTTTTTTAAATTCTTTTTTATTTTATTTTATTTTATTTTTGGCATGGCAATGAGGGTTAAGTGACTTGCCCAGCAACACACAGCTAGTAAGTGTCAAGTGTCACAAACCGGAATCGAAATCAGTTCCTCCTGAATCCAGGACTGGTGCTTTATCCACTGTGCCACCTAGCTGCCCCCTTTAAAAAAAATGAGTTTCAAATTATCATCTTTCCTCCCTCTTCTCACCCCTGCCTGAGCTGGCAAACAATTTGATGTAAGTTATATATCTGCATTGATGCAAAACATATTTCCATATTGGTCATGTTGGGAAAGAAAACATAGAGGCCTCCAAAAAAATAAAATGAAACATAATATGCTTCAATCTATATTCAGACACCATAAGTTTTTCTCCTGAGGTATATAACATTTTTCATCATGCGTTCTTTGAAATTGTCTTGGATCATTGTATTAAGCAGAATAACTACTATTCACAGTTGTTCATTTTAAAATATTGCTGTTTCTCTATACAATGTTCTGGTTTCTCTCACTTCACTCTGCATCAGTTAATGTAAGTCCAGTTTTGTTTTTGTTTTGTTTTTTTTTCTGAATGTATCCTGCTTGTCATTTCTTATAGCACAATAATATTCCATCACAATCATATACCACAACTTGTTCAGATGGACATTTCCAATTGCCATTCCAAAAGTAGTAGTAGTAGTAGTAGTAGTAGTAGTAGTAGTAGTAGTAGTAGTAGTAGTAGTAGTAGGCTTCCACCAGTCATGGACAACCATGGATCAGCGCCTTGAGGAGCCACAGGTCACAGTGTGGCTGTGCAGTCCAAAACGAGAGCCGCAGCTCTTGCCGCAATGAGGACATTGGAAAACTGCGATTCCAAAAGTAGTTGCTTATAAATATTTTTGCACAAGTCCTTTTTCTTTTTTTTAATCTCTTGGAGATATGGACTTAGTAGAAGTATTACTTAGATCAAAGGGTATGCACAGATCTATAGAATTTCCACATTTCTCTACAAAATTGTTGGTTCATTTCACAATCCCACCAACAGTATAATAATGTCCTGATTTTCTGATATCACTTCCAACATTTATAATTTTACTTTTCTGACAGAGTAGGCAATTTGATAAGTGTAAGGTGGTAAGTAAGCTTTATTTTGTTTGAATTCCTTTAATAAATCGTGATTTAGAGCAATTTTCATATGATCAGACATATCTTTAATGTTTTCATTTAAAACTGCTTGTTCATATCTTTTGACCATATATCAATTGGAGAATATCTTATATTCTTATTAATTTGATTTAGTTCTCTATATATTTGAAACATTTCATAAAAAATACTTGTCATTATTTTCCCTTAGCTTTCTGCCTTCCTTCTAATCTTGGCTACCTTGGTTTTGTTTGTGTTAAAACCTTTTTAATTTTATGTGATTAAAATCATCATTTTATATCTCATCATTCTCCCTATCTCCTTTAGTCATAACTTCTCTTTTCCATATAAATGGCACGTAAACTATTACAGGCTTTTCTAATTTGTTTATGGAATCATTCTTTATTTCTAAATTGTGTACTAATTTTGCCCTTATCTATATGTGCAGTGTAAGATTTTGGTCTATACCTAGTTTCTGCCATAATGTTTTCCAGTTTTCTTAGCAGTTTTTGTCAGATAGTGAGTTTTTTCTCCCAAAGCTGGGATCTTTAAGTCTATCAAACACTACATTACTATGATCACTTAATGCTGTGTTTCATGTACCTAATCTTTCCCAGTTATCAACCCCTCTATTTCTTAGTAGCAGATTCTCTTGATGACTACTGCTTTATAGTATATATTGAAATCTAGTACAGCTAAGCTACCTTCTCTTCACCACCCTTATCTTGTTAGGAAAGATTCTATCTTATCCCAATTACAAATAATCCTCATTGGTGGATTTAGATAGGTATTTTTTATGAAAGTTCTATTTAATGAAAGCCTTGTGCTATTTTTAAAAGTAGCAATGATATTTTAACAAAAGATTTTTCTTCATCTATTATGATAATCATATGATTTCTGTTTGTTTTATTATTTATTATAGCTTTTCCTATTATTGAATCAATCCTTCATCCCATTATAAAGCCCATCTGGTAATAATGTATGATATGTTTGATATATTACTATAATCTCTTTTCAGGTATTTTATTTATTTTTGCATAAATATTCATTATGAATATTGGTCTATGATTTTCTTTGTTTTTTCTGTTTCTGGTTTAGGTATCAATATCATATTTGTGTCATAAAATAATTTGGGAGTATTCCTTCTTTGTCTATTTTCCAAAGTAGTTAAGATAGTTTCAGAATTATTTGTTTTTTACATTTTTGGCAGGATTCACTTGTGATCCATTTGTTGATGAGAATTTTTTTTTTCTTAGCAAGATCATTGATGCCTTGGTTAACTTTGTTTCCTGTTATTGTGTTATTTAAGTATTATATTCACTTGGGTTAATCTGGGCATTTTACATATTTTTTGTAAATATACATCTATTCCACTTAGATTATCAGTATTGTTGACATGTACTTGGGCAGAATAACTCTGAATAATTGCCTTAATTTCATCCTCATCTGTGGTGCATTCACCCTTTTCATATTTTATGCTAGTAACTTCGTATTTTTTCTTTCTTTTTTAAATCAATTTTTAGTTTTTCCCATAAAATTACTCCTAGTTTTATTTATTCAGTTTTTAAAATTTTCAGTTTACTTCATTTCTCCTTTGATTTTCAGGATTTCCAATTTGTTGTTTAACTGGGGATATTTAATTGTTGTTTTTCTGTTGTTGTTGTTGTTGTTGTTGTTGTTGTTTTCCTAGTGGCATGCCTAATTCATTAATGTGTCCTTTCTCTATTTTATTGATGTAAGTGTTTAAAGATATAATTTTTTCCTAGTGCTGCTTTGTCTACCTCTGACAAATTTTGTTTGTTAATTCATTGTTTTCATTCTCTTTAATAAAATTATTGATCATTTCTATGATTTGTTTTTTGACCCACTCATTCTTTAGGATTAGATCACTTTTTCCCCAATTAAGCTATCTTTCTGTGTTTTTTATTGAATGTACTTTTATTGAAATATGATGTAAAAGAATGCATTTAACTTTTCTGCATTTGATTGTGAGGTTTTTATGCCTTAATACATTAGAAATTTTAATGTAGGTGTGATGTGCCACTGATAAAAGAGTATAATTTCTTTCTATTCCTATTTATTTTGTTTTTCCAGAATACATGACATGTCTAACTTTTCTATTTATCCCCTTAACTTCTTTCTGTTGAGTTTTGCAATAGTTATCTAGTTCTGAATTGGAAAGTTGAGGTCCCATTGAAGTATGATTTTACTCTTGATTTTCCTTTGTAACATTTAACTTCTCCATTAAGAATTGGAATGCTATAACCTTTGGCAAATATGTTTAGCATTGATATTATTTAACTATCTTTGATATTTTTTAGAAAAATGTAGTTCTCCTGCTTATCTCTTTTAACTAGATCTATTTTTACTTTTGCTTTGTCTGAGATCATGATTTTACCCTGTTGTTACTGTGGTTTTTGTTTGTTTAACTTCAACCGAAAAATAATAAATTCTTCAAGCCTTTATCATTATTCCGTGTGTGTGTGTGTGTGTGTGTGTGTGTGTGTGTGTGTGTGTGTGTGTGTCTTTCTGCTTCAAGTATGTTTCTTATAAAACACATATTGTAGAATTCTGGCTTTTAGTCCACTCTGCTATCCACTTCTGTTTTATAGGTGAATTCATACCATTCATATACGCAGTGATGGTTACTGTTTATTTCTCTTCATCCTGATTTTTCCTCTTGCTTGTCCTTTTCTCTTGCTTCTTTCAACTTATCCCTTCTTCAAAATTGTTTTGCTTTTGATAATTGCCTCTCCTAATCCCTACTCTCTTCTATCAGCCCTAGCCCTTCTTTTTCCCCTTCCCTCTTACTGATCAGAGTAAGATTCTTTTCTATACACAATTGAAGAGTAGTGTTCAAGCATTGCCTGCCTCCCCCCTCCTCTTCCCCTCCACTGCCCAAACTCTCTTTTACCTCTTTTATATGAAATAATTTATCACATTGTACCTTTATTTTCTGCCTTCTCCCAGCACATTTTCACTATTTTTTTTTTTAGTATCATCCCAGTATAGTCAACTCACACCTGTGCCCTTTGTCTATGCACATTTCTTCTAACTGCCCAAATAGAGAAAAAAATTCTTAGGAGTTCCAAGTATCACCTTCTCATGTAAGATGTAAACAGTTTAGACTTATTAAATCCCTTATGATTTCGCTTTCCTGTTTACCTTTTTATGCTTCTCTTGGTTCTTGTGTTTGAATGTCAAATTTTCTATTTAGCTCTGGTTGTTTCATCAGGAATTCTTGAAAGACCTCAATTTCATTAAATATACATTTCCTCTCCTACTCCCAAAGGATTATACACAGTTTTACTGGGTGATTCTTGTTTGTAATCCTACCTTCTTTGCCTTCTGGAATATTGATAGAAGTTGTACCTTTTTAAGAGTAGAAAATTGTGATCTTCAATTGGAACTGGGGGAAGAAACAAATTTGTACCTGGACTGAGTACTGGGGCTGAGAATTGGACTTATCTCAGAAAACTAGCAAATTGTGTCATAAATACTATCTCCTTAAGTAGTTCTTGGTTATAATGTTTTTAAAAGATTATTGCAAAGTGACATTATTGGAGATGATTGTATGTGGGATACACCTAAATAATAATTGGCTGACTCATCTGTTCCATCTCCACTTCTTTTGTATTAATGGTGCAGATATTACTATTACTAGACTTAGTGAGGTGCTATAATGGTTAGCAATTTTAAGTATCTCATAATGAAAGAACATTTTGTGTAACTGTGGGCAAATAAATCACTCATCTTAAGATTTAGTTTTTTATATGTAAAGTTGAGCAAAAAATACATATGATATATGCACGCATGTATATATGTAATATGTGCCCATATTATGTATGTTTATGCATGTGTCTAATACACATACACATTACACTTGTACAATAAAACAATGAATATTATAAAATTAATTTTAAATCATAACTAAAAAGCATAAGAACAAGTATGTGAAATTTTAATCAATTAAAACATTTCTCTCATTTATTAATTCATATTCAGTGTTAATGGAATAGGTAAAGAAATGTCCTAGTAAAGTTCATATACCATCTAAGATGAATGGCATTTAAAATTGGATGATTTAAAGGACAAAAAGGAGTGCTGTGGCTATATAGTTGTTTTTATTTTCCTGTTAAAACTTTTTGGAGGCAGATCAGAACATAAAGTTTAGATAAATTTATAGGGAATTAGTACACTGTTCATCTCCAATGACCTATTAGGACAAGTCCATAACGGGAGATAGAAGACTCTGACTGATAGTTATTACAAGTCATGCAAAAGTAATTTGAAAGCACCTATAAATTTCATATACATACATTTGTACTTTGACACTCTGATCATCACTTCTCAAACTCTTCATTTCACTCACTTTCTGTAATCTATAAACTACTGAAATGCCAACATCGGATTTTGAGCTATGATGTGAAATTAGTAAAGATAACATTAGAAGCGTTGGATGTGCCTGTATTTTCTTACTTTAAAATTTAAAACAATAAGATTGACCCAGAAACATGCAGACCAGGTTGTAATGGGAAAAAGTTGGAGAAAGCCATCCCTCCTCATCCCCAACAGGATAAACCAACAGAAACTTTCACTCTTTTTCTCTCTGCATGTGGAATTATATCCTCAGGAATGAGAATTAGAAAAGAAGTCCAATAAAAATGACTCACATTTCTATAGAAATTTAGGATTTACAAAACATTTTACTTGCAATAATGTGAGGTAAGTAATACAAGTATTATTATTTGTAATTCACAAATACAGAAACTGATATTCAAACAGTTTAAATTATTTAACCAGGGTCACACAGATTTCAAGTATTAACATGGGGCAATGACTCACATCTGTTGTCTCTAAAAGTCCAGTGCCCTATGCCCTATATGATATGTTGCTTCCTAATGAAACAAAGGTTTGGATCTATGTCTGAGAGAATAGATTGGCATAAACTTTTGGAAGTAAACCCAACAGAGCCAAATGGGAAGAAAGAATGTAAAAATAATCATATTTCAAGCATATCTACAACAGTACAAACGTAAAAGTATTAACAAATTTTAATAGTACAAATAAATGCTTATATTTCATACTGGTGTTCACACCTTGGAATCTATCTAGCAAAATTGAGAAGTTATAATTTCTAGTTATTTTTATTACTTCTGGTTTTTGATCATAGTCAACTGGCAGCAAAGTGTGTTTCTTCACTGAAGATGATGACCACTGAAAGGAGAACAAACACAAGCTGTGGCCTGATTTGCAAAATACATAAACCCAGAAGGAATTGCTTAGACATATAGGTGAGATGGTGTTATTTTCATTTAGCAGTTCCACCAAATGCTTTATAGGTTTCAATCTCAATTTCTTATCAAAGTATAACAGTTTTAAGTTATGTTATTGATTGGTTAGTTCTCATCAATGTGTGCTTCTTAGAGTCTTTTTGTTATGTATTTATTATGTGGGAAATAAATAACATATCTTATTCATATTGTATAGTGTATACATTTTTCTTCTACCTTTTGGTGACATCTGAGATCCAAACTGAAATTAATCTTTAAGTCTTTTTTTTCTCTCAAGGAGCATAGAGATTGGGTTCTAATAAGCTAAGAAGTATAAGAAAAAGAGTCTTAATTATTATGGATGGGGTGGAACACTAGATGGTGGAGGAAAGGCAGTGACTTGCCAGAACTCTCCCCAAAACTCCTCCAAATACCTTCAAATAATGCCATAAGAAAATTCCTGGAAAAGCAGAACCCAGCAAAAGACAGGGTGAAATAATTTTCCAGTCAAAACAACTTAGAAGATCAGCATAAAAGGTCTGTTGTATGAGGGTGAAAGTGGAGCTCAACATAGCACTGGCTGCGCCGGTGCAGAACCAGTCCCAGTCAACAGCAAACCAGGAGCAGGCTTTGGAAGCCTCTGAATCAGCAGTAGCAGCAACTGCTTCTGGACAACAGCCCACAGATAGTAAGAGGGGTCAAACAATTAGCCAGAAGGAGATTATTGTGATCTCTTTGCTAGCACTGAGGCAGAACTCTGCTGATTTGCCCATACTCAGATGTAGGCCACAGTCTTGGATGGCAGTCCCAGGTTGGGGAGAAGCACAAGCACACAAAAACTTGTAGCCACAGTGGAGCAGGACTGTTCATAGATCCAGGACAGAAAAGCAGGCCTGTAGCTCCTTGAAGACTAGAGCAGAGTGTAGGAGAGTAGTAAATCATACCCCCTTGAAAGAACTAAAAACTTATAAATTACTAGAAGTATCTCTGAAAACAGCTGAACTAACCTCCCTGAAGCTTGGGAAAGTGTGTCCTTTACCTTAGAAGCTGTGCCCCACTTTAACAAAGAGTTAAAAGTCAAGAAATAGGCTGGGAAAATGAACAAACAGGAAAAAAATGCTAACCACAGAAAGTTTCTATGGTGACAAAGAAGATCAAAACACACTCAGAAGAAGATAACAAAGTCAAGGCTCCTAAACCCAAAGCTTCCAAGAAAAATATGAATTGTTCTCAGGCCACAGAAGGGCTTAAAAGGGACTTTGAAAATAAAATAAGAGAGATAAAGGAAAAAATGGAAAGAGAAATGAGAGTGATGCAAGAAAATCATGGAAAAAAAGTCAACAGTTTGGTAAAGGAGACCAAAAAAATACTGAAGAAAATAACAGCTTAAAAAACAGACTAGACCAAATGGTAAAGAACGTACAAAAAGCCAATGAGGAAAAGAATGCCTTGAAAAGCTGAATTGGCCAAATGGTAAAGGAGTTGTAAAAGCTCTCTGAAGAAAATAATTCCTTAAAAATTACGATTGAGCAAATGGAAGCTAATGGCTTTATGAGAAATCAAGAAACAAAAAATCAAAAACAAAGAATAAAAATAGAAGACAATATGAAATATCTCATTGGAAAAACAATTGATTTGGCAAATAGATTGAGGAGAGATAATTTGAAAATTATTGGACTACCTCAAAGCCAAGATCAAAAAAAGGGCCTAGACATCATTTTCCAAGAAATTTTCAGGGAAAATTGCCCTGATATTCTAGAACCAGAAGGTTAAAAAAATGAAAGAATCCACTGATCACCTCCTGAAAGAGATCCCAAAAGGAAAACTCCCAGGAATAGCATAGCCACATTCCAGAGGTCCCAGGTCAAGGAGCAAATATTGAAAGCATTCAGAAAGAAACAATTCAAGTATTGTGGAGCCACAGTCAGGATAACACAAGATTTAGCAGCTTCTACATTAAAAGATCAAAGGGCTTGGAATATGATATTCCAGAGGGCAAAGGAACCAGGATTACAACCAAGAATCATCTACCCAGAGAAACTGAATATAATCCTTTGGGGTAGGGAGGGGGGAATGGGAATTCAATGAAAGAGAGGACTTTCAGGCATTCTTTATGCAAAGACCTAAGCTGAATAGAAAATTTGACTTTCAAATATAAAACTCTTGAGAAGTATATAAAGGTAAACAGGAAAAAGAAATCATAAGGGATATTAAAAGGTTAAACTGTTTATATTCCTACATGTGATGATGATACTTGTAATTCATAAGAACCTTCTCATCATTAGGATAGGTGGGTGGATTATATTTAGATAGAGGGCAAAAGTATTCATTGAATATGAAAGGATGATATCTTAAAAAAAATTAAATTAAAGGGTGAGAGAGGAATGCATTGGGAGAAAGGGAAGGGGTGGAATGAGGTAAAGTATCTCACGTCAAGGTTATCAACGATCATATGAAGATGTCCCCTGGATCATTATGGATCAAAGAGATGCAGATTGGAAGAGCTCTGAGGTATCACCTTACACCTGTTAGAATGGCAAATTATAACAATAATGGAAAATAGTGGTTGTTGGAAGATTGTGAGAAAGCTAGGATGCCAATCCACTGTTGCTGGAGTTGTGGAGGAATTCAGCCATTCTGGAGAGCAATCTGGAACTATGCTCAGGGGGCTATGGAATTGTGTATGCACTTTGATCTGGTGGTACTACTGCTTGGTCTATATCTCAGAGTCTTCTCCTGGAGGGAGAGAGGGACCTATTTGTACAGAGATATTTGTAGCAGCTCTTTTTGTGGTGGCTAGTGGTTGGAAATTGGGGGAATTCCCATTGGTTGGGGAATGGCTAAATGGACTATGGTGTTTGGTGTTACTGTGCAGTGGGAGATGATGGACAGGATGTCCTCAGGAAGGCTTGGAAGGACATGTATGAAGTGATGTATTGGGAGATGAGTGAAGTCAGGAGAACACTGTGCATGGAAATAGAAATATTGTTCAATGACGAACTGTGAGTGAGTTGACTATTCTCAATAATACAATGAAGCAAGATAATCCCATAAGAATACTGATGAAACATACTATTGATCTCCAAAGAAAGAAATAATATTGATGGAACAGACTGAAGCATGCAATTTTTTACATGCTTTCATTAAGTGGCAAACATGGTGATGTTTTGCATGATCATACATGTATAACCCATATTGGATTGTTTGCTGCCTTGGGACGGGGGGAGTGGAGGGAGAGAAAGAAGGATAGAAATTGGAACAGAAAAATATAAATACAATGTTTAACCTGAAAAAAGGTGGTATATTTGGAAGGGTACAGGATGTATATATGTATCTATATACACACACATAAATATATATGTTGTGCAAATATGCGTTATTTAGGTCTCATTTATATAGTAATTATATTTAAACAAATTTGCCATGCATATAATTTATATAAATTGGTATGTATATGTTATTTATAAGTTATTTACCTGTATAAAAACGAAGCAATAAAAAGCTTATACAGTAGAGTGGAAGAAGGGGAAGGTATGGCGAGTGAGTGAACCTTGGTCTCATCAGAATTGGCTCAAAGAGGGAATAACATATACACTCATTCGTGTATAGTAATAAATCTTACCCTGCATGAAACTGGGAGAGGAAAGGGTTAAGGGGGGGAGAGGTGATAGAAGGGAGGGCAGAGTGGAGGAAAGTGGCAGTCAGAAACAAAACACCTTTGAGGAGGTTAAAGGAGATAGAGAAAAGAATAAATAACATGGGGAGGGAGTAGGATTTAAGGAAATTCAGTTAGTAATAATAATTGTGAAAAAAATGTTAAGCAGGTTTGTCTGATAAAGGCCTCATTTCTCAAACACATAGAAAACTGAGTCAAAGTTGTCAAATTAAGAGCCATTCCCCAATTGATAAATGATCAAAAGATATGAACAGATTTCAGATGAAATAGTCAGGGCTATCTAAAGCCATATGAAAAAAAAAATGCTCTAGGGGCAGCCAGGTGGCGCAGTGGATAAAGCACCGGCCCTGGATTCAGGAGTACCTGAGTTCAAATCCGGTCTCAGACACTTAACACTTACTAGCTGTGTGACCCTGGGCAAGTCACTTAACCTCAATTGTCTTACAACTCACTATTGATTAGAGAGATGCAAGTCAAAACAATTCTGGGGTACTACCTCATACCTATTGAAATGGATAATGGGAGAGCAGAGGAAAATTACAAATGTTGTAGAGGATATGGGGAAAACGAGACATTGATGCAATTGTAAACTGATTCAAACATTCTATAGAGCAATTTGGAACTATGGCCAAAGGGCTATAAAACTATGCATATTCTTTTACCTATTAATACCACTACTAGGTCAGTATCCAGAAAGAGATAAAAAACAAAAAGTTAATGGACCTGTATGTGCGAAAGTATTTATGGCAGTCCTTTTCTGATGCAAAGAATTCTAAATTGAGATGCCTATCAATTGGGGAATAGCTGAGCAAATTGTGAGATTATGATGGACTACTATTGTGCTGTAAGAAATGATGAGTAAGATGCTCTCAGAAAAACCTGGAAAGTCTTACATGAGCTGAAGCAAAGTGAAATGTACTATATAAAACATAAAAACAATATTGTAAGATAATTAGGTGTGAATGACTTGGCTATTTACAGCAATTCAATGATAGAAGACAATTCTGAAGGACATAAGAAAAACGTGATCAATCTCCAGAGAAAGAACTGATGGTGTCTGAATACAGATTGAAGCAAAATTTTTTTTTAGTTTATTTTTCTCAAGTTTTCATTGTTTTATTTCCTTTTCTGTTAGTAGTATATTGAAACATTCTGTACTGTTGTGTATTTTTTAATCCTGTACTTCACTAAAACTATTAATTTCTTCTCTTAGATTCTTCAATGAGTTTTAAGAATATTATAAATGAACTATCATGTCATCTGAAAATAAGGATAATCTATCTACCTGTTAATGTTTCTAACTGTTATCTTGTCCACTATTATGGCTAAAGTTAGCATCTCTATATTGATGTAAAATAATAATGAGAAAGAGGGACATTTTGGGTTTTCTACTATTTGCATTTGGAAAGCTCCAAGTATTTCTGCATTGCAAACAATGCAAGTTTTTATTTTAAATTTTTTCAACCAGATTAAAAAAGGACTTTTAATGGCTTTACTTTTTAAGGCTTTTAACATAAATGAATGTTTTATTTGGTTAAAGATTTTTTCCTGCTTCCATCTAAATTATCAAGTAATTTTATTATGATTTTATATGACTAATTATAATAATTATGTTCCCAATATAGAACCATTTTTATATCTATGGAATGTATTCAACTAGGAAATAATGAATTATTTTCTCAAAATACTGCTGTAGTTTCCTTGCAAAGATCTTATTTTAAAAATTTGCATCAATATTCATTAGAGGGATTGCTTTACAGTTCTTTATTTTCTTTTCTCTCTCTGAGTAATGTATTTCTTTTCATCAAAAGGATTTGTTTCTTCATTGTCTATGTTTGAGAATTTTTTGTAGCATACATGTGAAATCTTCCCATGTTTGATGGAATTCACTTGTAAAAACATCTGAATCAGTTTATTTTTACTTTAAATGTACCTTTGGGGCTTTGCTGGTTTATTTTTCCAAATCAAATTAATATTTCTAATAATAGTTTTGTTTATATGTATGCATGTATGTATATGCATACTTGTATATATAAACATTTATATACTTGGATATATTGGTCATATATACATTCATATTAGATACCCATAAATATAATTTTAATATATGCCTAGGGAATTTGGCATACCATTCTACATAGTTGTTTCATAATTTTCTTTGTTTTCTCTCCCTTGTGCATTCACTGGTCATTTTTATTAGTTTTTTAATTTTTGTTTTCCTTTCTTCTTTTTAAACAGGTTATAAAATATATTTTGATAAAAATATTTTTGTTTATCATTTCAATGTGGAATTGGAATTAGACCTGCAATTTATTTTTTTTTTGGAAAACTTCAAAATAAGTAAACATTCTGTGTAATTTAAGATTCTAAATGTGGATTCTAATCTGTTCCCCCAGTTTTGGGGAAACTGACTAAAATCACTGATAAAATGGGTTTAGGTTTTTAAGGGTTTATTGGAAAACAGAAAGAAAAAGATTGAGAACAGAATTCCAATAGCCTGGCATTCCTATCTTTCCTCAAATTTCCTGTGAAGTCCTGTGTCGCCACCACCATCAAGTCAAGAACCCAAAAAGCCCCAGAGCTCTCCGCGTAGGCTCCCTTTCCTCCTTCCTGTCTCCTCCCAGACCATAGGAGGCTCCTCAAGTTGATTGGCTGGTAGCATTGATAGACAGCCCCCATGAGAAAACGTCATTTCCTGACGCCAAGGAAAAGCCACAATGCCTCTGAGGCATTTTCCTCATGGTGGAGCTTTCCCACAGCAAGTCTCCAGTAGGTGGCATCATTCCAATCATTACAGTCCCCCCTTTTGTTCCTCAAGAAACAAAATATTTCCTTGACGGAACAGTAAAAAGAATATAATAACTATTGCTAACTAATAATATGTGAACAACAATATAGAAAAGGAAGAGAGGAAAGTTTTGTCCAAAGAGGCGATTTTTTTTTTTGTCCTCATGAACCGACGCTTTGACATTAGTCTTGCAAAGGGAGAGCCTCTGCAGAGGGTACATGTTACAGATGATGTATATTATAACAGAAAGGAGATAGTAAAAACTAACAAAACAAAACAGTTCATATAGAGTCTCTGATTTCTCTTGTCTTCTTGAAGTGGTAAGATTTTATCAGGAGGAAGCTGGATTCTGGTCTGGAAAACTGGATTCTGGACTCTGGTCTGGAAAGCTGGATTCTGGACTCTGGTCTGGAAAGCTGGATTACCTTCTTTAACTGTTTGAATTGCTGTATTTTTACTAAACCTTAGCATAGCATTGTTAGGAAGCCTAGTTGACGCCAAATCATACCAATAAAGTGTCATATGCCAAAGCCATATTTCAAGTCAGTAAAAATGATGGCACTCTTATCTTTGGCTATATTACAGGCCTGTGTAAGAGCCACAAGTTCAGCAGCCTGTGCACTAAAATGGGAAGGCAGAGAAGCTGCCCAGAGAGTGTCATAATCAGAAACTACAGCAGCTCCAGTAAAATGGGTTCCCTCTCTCATAAATGAGGAACCATCTGTATAGAGGACAAAATCAGGATTTTCTAAAGGTGTATCAAAAAGATCATCACGAGGTTTTTCAGACATATCAACTAAAGAAGCACAGTAATGCAACGGTTCCCCCGAGAATGGTAAATTAGGGAGTGTTGCTGGATTAAGAACTGTGCAGCATTTGAAAGTGATATTCTCATTACCTAACAGGGTTATTTCATACTTAGCCAGCCTTTGATTTAAAAAGGCTTGTGTCCTGTGACGTAGTAAGAGAGCCTCCACTTCGTGAGGGCATTGCACAGTTAGAGGGTTACCTAGGACCAAATCAGAGGCTTTTTCTACCAAAAGGACTGTGACCGTCACTGCTCTAAGGCAAAGTGGCGCTCCAGTGGCTACAGGGTCCAGTTGAGTTGAATAGTAGGCTATAGGGCATTGGTTAGGCCCCAGTGATTGAGTCAGAACTCCAGAAGCCACCCCCCTTTGTTCATGCACAAAGAGAGTGAAAGGCTTACTATAATCTGGTAGTCCTAGGGCAGGTGCTGATAACAAGGCCCGTTTTAATTCTTTTATGGCTGAGAGATGTTGGGGATCCAACTGTAAAATGTCTGGGACAAAACTTTTTGTTAGAGCTATGAGAGGTTTAGTAGTTTCACCAAAAGAGGGTATCCATTGTCTACAGTACCTAGCTGCTCCCAGAATGGCTCTTAATTGCTTCTTAGTAGAGGGGGCAGAAAGTTGTTGAATGGCCTGGACTCGCTTAGAAGAGACGGAGCGAGTTCCAGCAGCCAGAATAAATCCTAAATATTCCACCTGGGGCAAACACCATTGTACCTTTGACTTGGACACTTTGTGGCCTCTCTTGTGCAGCTCTAGTAGTAAGTGACAGCTATCTTCTTGACAAATTTTAGCATTAGGGGAGGCTAAAAGTAAGTCATCAACATATTGTACTAGTGTGGAGCCTTTAAAGGTAATGGAGGCCAGATCCTGCTGTAAAATTTGGGAAAATAATGTGGGACTGTCTACAAATCCCTGTGGGAGTCTAGCCCAGGTCCACTGTCTATTTTTCCAGGTAAAAGCAAATAAATATTGGAAGTCCTCATGTGCTGGTATGGAGAAAAAGGCAGAGCAGAGTTCTACGACTGTGAAGCATGTAGATTCACAGGGAATGGAAGAAATTATGGTAGAAGGGGAAGCCACTATAGCATGTCTAGGGGTAACATAATTATTAATTGCTCTAAGATCTTGCACAAAACGATAAACAGGTTTACCATCTGGCCCAGGCTTGGGTTTTTTAACTGGCAAAATGGGAGTATTGCATGGAGAGTGATGACATGGAATACCCTGGCTTTTCAAAGCCTCAGTTATAGAGGTGATCCCTTCTATTGCTTCCCTAGACAATGGATACTGTGGAATGGAGGGGGGTGGTCCTCCCTTAACTTTAAAGGTAACAGGCATGGCAGACTTAAGGAGCCCCACCTCATTAGGGGATGAGGCCCATAAAGACTCAGGAATGTCAGAGGGAATTTTGGATACTTCCCCTACTGTTCCTTGAGCTTCTGTAAGTAAAACTGGTAATAAATGAACAGTATCCTCTGGCAATTGTAGGAGACAGCCCCATTTGGAGCACAGGATATGGTTGCTCTAAGCTTGCAAAGGAGATCACGACCTAATAAATTTACAGGGGCATCAGGCATGAGTAAGAACGAATGTTCCACTGTTAAGGGCCCCATAGATACCATGAGAGGATTCAATTTTGCCACTCTCTGGCTCTTTCCTGAGACCCCTACTACATTCAAAAATCCTACAGGTCTACACCCAGCATCTGGTTTGCTTACTAAAACTGATTTAGAAGCTCCTGTGTCTAGCAAACAGTCATAATATGTGTCCCCTACTTTGAGGGTCACATGAGGTTCATTACTCTGGGGAGGTGAATGGACTGGCACAAGTGCATTCAAAAAATCCGGATCTGGCAATATGTTGCTTTCATTATCTATGTTCCATTCCTCCCCTTCCTCTTGTCAATCCTGTGCCCCCCTTTGAGGGAGTCCACGGTTACCCTGATTCTGGTTCTGTCCTTCTGTTCCTCCCTGATAGGGTCTACGGTTATTCTGATACTGTCTCTTTGTATCCCCCTGAAAAGATTTATATCCATTTTGATTCTGCCTGTAATAAGGCCTATAATTACTCTGGTTGTTTCCTTTCTGATAAAAGTTTCCAAAATTATTTCGATTTCCCCCAAAGAATTCCTCAAGGCTCTTGGTCATTGTCCTCTTAAGTTCTTGTTTTCTAGTTCTACATTCCCTCAAGAAGTGTCCTTGTTTTTTGCAGTACTCGCAAAATTTAGGGGGTTGATAACGATTTTCAATTTTCCAGTTTCTCTGCCCTGTTGTTTCCTGTACCAGAGCTAAAATGTCCTGTCTGTTCCTTTCTTCTCTCTCATTTCCTTCGTAAATATATGTTGCTAGTTCTTTAAGTCTGTCAGGACTCAAACTATTCCAGCCAGGACATTGCTTTTTAAAATATTTCCGAATTTCTGGTAAGGACTGGTTTACAAAATGAGAGCAGATAATATGGGCATCTCTACTGTCTCATGCATCTAGTCTAGCATATTGCCTGGCATACTTACACAGCCTGTCATAAAATCTATTAGGTCTCTCATCAGGTCCCTGAACTGTATCTATAAATTTTTGCCAGTTATCAGTCTTTCTAATACAGGATTCCATTGCTTTCAGCAATGTTTCCTTTGCATCTTTCAACACATCAAAATGCTTAGGGTTATTGGGGTCCCAGTCAGGGTCTTGAATAGGCCACCCAATATCAACCTTTCCTGTGGCTTCCAGGCTGTTTGCTGCAGCCACTATATCTGCTCTTTCTCATGGGGACAATATTGTTTCCATAAGGTCAGTAACATCATTCCAAGTGGGCTGATATGCTCTAAAAATTGCTCTAAACTGCCTGATAACTGCTGTGGGATCTTCATCAAATGTCCCCATAAAGCCAAATCCTTGGGTGTAAAAGGTGTGTATTGTCTGAGCTTACGTATAGTACCTTTTTGACCATGGGCGAGGATCTCTTGAAGGGGAAAAGTTTTTACTTTCTCTGTCTCCTCTACAGGGGAATCATTTCTTTCTTTCTTTATTTGTTTGTTTGGCATGGAGGAAGTAGAGGGCGAGGGAATAAGAGTTGGGTCATTTGGAATTTCAGTCTGAACGGCCTTGGATTGTGTTGTATTATTGGGCGTTTCGGTTTGGGAGGCAGACTCAGATGTGAACTGGGGCCTGGATTTTCTTCGTCTTATAATTTTGGTATGATAATTTTCGCTTGCTCTGGCCCAGATTTTCCAATAACGTAAATGTTCAGGTGGACATCTACTTAGGGTTCTTTGCAAATGCCTCAATGTTTGGGGATCAAATGACCCATATTGGGGCCATTCTTCCTGTAATTCCTCATGCCACATAAAACACAGTCTGATAAGCTCTCCTCTGGTCATGGTTCTATTTAGTCTAAGTTTTCCCTCATACCAATTCATAAGTAGCTTTCCTAATGGGGAATCCTGGGGAATCATCTTTATTCTAACATTATCTAGGGCATGCCAAATTCTCCATACCACACCACAAAGCCCCACAAAACCAAAAAGAGTAATCAAAATATATTCATCAAATTAGAACTGGCCAACATCTCTGATTAGTGAAGGTAAAGCTAGAAAAGGAGTACTTAGGATGTTTAAAAGATCCATTTGAAATTTAAAACAGCCTATACTTGGTAGTTCTTTCCAATTTAAGGGTACAGGGGAGGGGAAATCTTACCCAATCAGAAGATCAGAAGATGAACGTTCGGTTTTCCTCTTCGTGGTCAGCCAAACTGTGTAATTTAAGATTCTAAATGTGGATTCTAATCTGTTCCCCCAGTTTTGGGGGAAACTGACTAAAATCACTGATAAAACAAGTTTAGGTTTTTAAGGATTTATTGGAAAATAGAAAGCAAAAGATTGAGAACAGAATTCCAACAGCCTGGCATTCCTATCTTTCCTCAAATTTCTTGTGAAGTCCTGTGCCGCCACCACCATCAAGTCAGGAACCCAAAAAGCCCCAGAGCTCTCTGTGCAGGCTCCCTTTCCTCCTTCCTGTCTCCTCCCAGACCCTAGGAGGCTCCTCAAGTTGATTGGCTGGTAGCCTTGATAGACAGCACCCATGAGCAAACATCATTTCTCGATGACAAGGAAAAGCCACAATGCCTCTGAGGCATTTTCCTCATGGTGGAGCTTTCCCACAGCAAGTCTCCAGTAGGTGGCATCATTCCAATCATTACAATTCCCTTACCAATACAGATCAATATTTTCTTTCATTATTTTATCTTAAATAGTTTTCTAGGACACTAACAGATTAAGTTACTTGCCCAAGTTAACACAGCTGATATTAACACAGTTGGAAGTGAGACCTACTGGGTCTGCTGAATCCAAAGCCAGCTCTCTATGAACTATACCAAGCTGCCATTCATTGCCGACTTTCTCTATTCTCTATATTTGTTTTATAGTTGCTGATTTATTTTTAGTTATTTTAATTGCATATATTTTAATTGATACTCCCATCTTGTATGCTGTAAAAGTTTTCAGTTATAATTTTACTTTAAGTACTTCTTTGACTTTACATTAATTATGTTGACAGATCTCATTGCTCCTTGAAATTGTAGAATATTTCATTATTCATATTTAAAATTCTATCATCTAGTGCAAGGTGTGGCATACGGTGTCTCTTAATAAATGTTTTGTGAATAATTGATTCACATTATCATTAACATAAGCATTTATTGTTTTTATAATTTTCCTTTGATTTTGCTTACTATTCAGAATATTTTCACTTCCTTGAGAGTGTTAAATTTTAATTATAATAATTAATCATGTTTGTTCATATTTAATTCCTTATGATACTATTGGCTAGTTTTTTATTAATGATTGAGTTTTTCCCACATTTCCACTGACTAGTGATTCCTTTATGTTGTAGCACATGGCTAATTTTTCTAAAGATACTATCTGATGGTAAGAAACAAGTGTATTCTTTAATAGTCCACAATAATTTTAATTAGCTAAATTTGAAATGCCATTTTATTTTTTCAATATCATATACAAGTTCTATTCAACTCTAAAAGACTTATTGTCACTTAATTTTCTTGTCATGATGAGAGCAAAAGTCTCCACTGTATTAGGACAAAGCATTAAAATTCCTACCTTGCTGAATTATACTGAGGCTAGTGGAAGATAGAGCAACCTAGTTTTTAAAAAAGATTCTTGTGAAAACTCTGAAATCTAATGAACATCAGAATGTATCACTTATTAAATTGATAAAATTATAATTAGTATTTATTCACCAACTAAGGGCTGATGATATGCCTTTATCTTTTAATACGTTCATGGATGCAGCAAATTGTTGGGCTTAATTTTATTTATTTATGGTTTGTTTTGGTTTTGGTTTGATTTACTCATTTATTTTGGGGGGGGTTCAATGTATTAAGATTAGGGTTATACTTTTAAGACTGTATTTGTTTCCACTCAATATATACAAATATATTTTATTTTTTCCTAAGTCAGCATGTGTGGTTTGTTTTATTTGCATTAATCTGAATCAGATAATCCTCTCCCACTGCTTATCCCTCCTACCAGCTATTCCATCCAATTCCAAATTATTTGAATTAACTTTTATTGCTGCCTGTTTTTTTTAAATGACCTTTACTTTCCAGATCTAATAAAAGGACTCAATGATTAAGAATCAACAATTAAGAACAAAGGGGAGTATTTCTTTTGTTTTTGGTGCTGTTTTTCATCTTTGAGGTTATTTCTTTTTGCTCTGATTCTTCTCTTATAACATGACAGATGCAGAAATATGTTTAATGTTATTGTACATATATAACATATATCAGATTACTTGCTGTCTTGGGGGCGGGGAGAGGAGGGAGGAAAAAAATTGAAACTAGTAATTTTATAAAAACAAATGTTGAAAACTATCTCTACATATAACTGGAAAATAATAAAAATACTTTAATAATTTAAAAAATAATAAAATACTTTTATGATTAAAGTGAAAAAAATGAAAAAAAAGAACAAAGGGGAAAAACTAGAATTTCCTTATCAAACACTACAACTCATTTATTAGAATCTCTCAAATTGTTAAAGGGGTCAAAAGTGTTTAAGGATGGTGAAAAAGGCTTATGTAAACATTCATTTTATGTAATAACTATATTTTGGTTCAAAGATTTGCTCACTGATTTCATAGTAAAAAAAGGAACTAGAATTAGACATCAACATAAGCATTTTGGGGTTTAATGAGACTGGGTATCCCCAAAATTTTGATTAAAATATCCAGATGATATTAGGAGATAAGGGGTTTGGGGGGCAGCTAGGTGGTGCAGTGGATAAAGCACTGGCCCTGGATTCAGGAGGACCTGAGTTCAAATCTTACCTCAGACACTTGACACTTACTAGCTGTCTGACCCTGGGCAAGTCACTTAACCCCCATTGTCCTGCCCAGAAGAGAGAGAGAGAGAGAGAAGAGGTTTCTTCATGGCATCCACATATTTTTTCCATATCTTCAAGTTTTTCAGCCAATTTAAGAATATCAGAAATTGAAGCCCAATAGATAGATAGATAGATAGATAAATTATCTGCACAATTGCTATGTTCATTTAGCAGTATGTCACATTTCTTCACTTCTAACTCTGAAATTAGGTTACAATTAGTAATACAAAAGCCAGGTTTGAAACTCAGGCTTTCTCACAGTACAATACAATTTCATGTATTCTGTTTTGTCTCCTACATTGATGTAGGTATGTATGGCAAAGATTATATAATGTTTCTACTTTGTTCTATGGATTTTATCCCAAGTTGCTATACCTGAACTATTTAATTCATATTTTCTATATAAATTACTCAACTGTACATAAACCAACTGTAGGTATATATTGATAGCATTATCCTGAAAATATTCTGAAAGGTGAAACATGCCAAAATTTATTAAGGCCAAAATATTTTCAATCAAAACAGAACTGAATTACATTAGGAAAACCCTATCTTGGCCTTGATCAATGGAATTTTCATTCTTTGTATTAAAATGATAGTAAGGGGTACAGTGGTATAACTGGTATTTCAGAAATTCTACTATTTTCTTCATACTTAGGAAGTATGCTTTTCATTAAATAACCATGTATTCTAACCACCTATGTAAATTATGCCCTAGGCATACTCCAGTTTAATTCTAAGCATGTTTAACCTATGCACTGTCTTTTGGGAGAATATTTTAATTAACATATATATTTATATTTTGTTAGATGAATTGAAAAATACCATGTGGCTCAAATAGCCTGTCCACTTTTATCATAATTCCACCTCCTGACTTCTTGGTATATACTTTAATCCTCTTCCTTATGTAAAAATGTCTGTTACTTAAGCTCATTTATATTATTTTCTTTGATGACCACTTTGGCCAATGTATTCCATATGCTTATTACACAATGTTAGAAAACCTTATGTCTAGATTCCTTACATATTTTAGATCTCTAGCCTTTGTGCACCATGTACTTCAACCTCTCTCCAATGTGAAATGAATGCATTGAAACTAATTCTTTATTACATTTCCTTTGGATTATAGAATTCATATAAACTATTTCAGAGGGGCCTCAGGAATCAATAGAGTCAAAACATGAGTACAAGAGAAGAGAAAAGAGAGGAAATGTCTGCCCAAAGTGGAGTTATTTCCTAAATTTTTGACAATAGTTCCCTTTAACAAGGGTATGTTGGTGCCTGGGTGAGGGGATGGGCAGTGGCCAGGGAAGTAAGCAAGAAAAAGGGTCAAATGCATAGACTAACATTTCTGACTGCTATTTTAATCCATATAGGAGAATGTGGGTGTCAGAAACACCTGGCCTGTGGCTGCAGAAGAATAATTCTTTGCCCAAAATAGAATGAGGGTCGAGATAGCTTTTTATGCCTATCTTAACCCCAACAGCACTTTAATTCTTATTGAAGAATCAAAGAGGCAAGAGTTGTGATCATGGTTATATTTATTGTCTCCTTTTTTCTCCCCCTGGGGCCCAAGCCACAAGGAATGTGGCATGCCAAAGATGATGTATATTTGGATTCATTCAGAATTAAGCAGAAATAGGAAAGAGAACCTAGTGCTAGAGTTATGTTAAAAATTATACATGAATCACTTCACAGGCCTGAATAATTTAACATATATCACTAAGTGGTAACCCAATGAAGAGAACCTCAGTAAAAATACCATACATGGAAAAATCAGGAAAGTAATTAAACAGGCAATGGGGTTGTCATATAAGAAGTTGGTGTTTTGTAGGTGAGTTTCACAAAGTCTCATTTCAAATGAGGCCTTACACACTAAAGTTTACTATGGGCTGCTGCTGTTTCTTTCCTATTTCAATGACAATTAGTTTTGTCTATTAGAGCTACTTAAGTGGTGAAACGTTGTTTTTTTTTGGGGGGGGGCAGGGCAATGAGGGTTAAGTGACTTACCCAGGGACACACAGCTAGTAAATGTCAAGTGTCTGAGGCCAGATTTGAACTCAGGTTCTCCTGAATCTAGGGCCGGTGCTTTAACCAATGTACCACCTAGCTGCCTTAAACTTTTCTAAATTTTAAGATTCAAGATAATAATACTTTTGATTAAGACTATGTTTCTACTCCAGTAGCTCATTGTGACTAGGTAGTGAACATGGCTTCATGAGGACAATGCATGCAAAACTTAAGCTAGGCATGTTACACAAATGTGAGAGGAAAAGGCTTCTACTAACATTCTTACTGGTGAATTGGATGTCTTATGATATCTAGAGGATATTTTTTGTTATAGCTACAGCAACTCTTGAAGTACATGAAACGATTTACTGATCTGTGTGAATCTTTTCTAGTGGAGAAAATGACTACACACATGAAAACACATATCTTAACATAAGTAACCTTTTGTGTTTTCTAAGTAGAATGATCTCTTATCCCCAATGGTTTTTGATATCTGAAAATGTAACTCTTAAAAATCATTAAGAACAACAAAACATGTGAAAAAAATTGGGGTTTCAGTATGAGTCTTAGAAAACATTTTTGTTCCCTGCCTATTAATGTGCCTATACCCGTGTTTGCTCACATTTTGGTAGTTTCAGTGGTTCACTGGAGGAGTACAAGCACAAGTATGGGCAGGTAAGAAAATAAATTCTTGGGGTAGGTAGGTGGCAGAGTGGATAAAGCACCAGCCCTGGATTCAGGAGGACCTAAGTTCAAATCTAGCCTCAGACACTTGACACACTTACTAGCTGTGACCCTGGGCAAGTCACTTAACTGTCATTGCCCCACCAAAAACCAAAACAAAATTAAAAAACAAAACAAAAAAACCTCTTGATAAATATAGGGAAACTTAATTCATTTTAATGTTAGGAAGAACTTACATATGGAAATGACAGGAGTGTAAATTTTGGATCACTGTAAATGTACCAAGAAAAGGCAAGTGTTAGTGACATGCTAGGGGACATCTCTATGTTGGGTATAGACTTAAATTACATCACCTGTATGCTTTCTTCTAACTCAAAGATTCTACAGTCTAGATTTATTTTCATCAAATAAAAATATGTACATTTATTTTATTAAATAAAATTATATTTATGAGTATATTTCCATTTTAATTCCCTACATAAAAACCATAGAATATATTAGGGAGAATATGTTGAAAAAATTTAAAATTCATAATAAAAAGGTATAGCTCTTTATTAAGAAAATACTTTTAAAAATTGGATAAAGATCAGGTGGTTATAATTCTTCTATCTTAGGGTTGCATAAGGTTATTCTCCCTGCTTTTGACTTTCACATATAGTAGAAAGTAATATGCAGAGGTTAAAATAAAGGGTTTAAATGTCTCATTAAAACTATTTGTCTGCTTACTAGGCGCATTAAATTCTCTCAAGTGACTCCCAAGTTCTTTTGGTGTGAAAGTCATTTATCTCTCTGTCTTTTTATTTCCCTCATGGAGAATTGTATAACTGTAAATTTCAACAAACATTCACCATGTGCTGAAACTCTGTGAGGCACTGGGGAAAGATACAAGGATTAAAGGCAATATCATTACTATATTCATGATTTTCATGATCTATTAAAGAATGATGCACACAATTATAAGACAAAATCATGATAAATTGATGGAGGAGGAAGAAACTGTATGGACTAGGGAAATACAAGAAAGGTTCAAGGAGTGTTTGTGGTTAAGGAAGGCTTAAAAGAATGGATAGGGATCCAAGAGGCAGAGATTAGGGGATATGCCATAACAAACTGTGAGCAAAGGCACAAAGAAAATTCAGAACATTTATGGCAAACTTTTAGTAACACACTTTGGTTGAAGAATAGAGTACTTAAAGATAGTGTCAGTACAGGCTAGAAAATAGTGTAACACCAGATCATAGAGAACCTTTAAAAACTAGACAAAGGGCTTGAACTTCAACATTCCTTTGTAACAAGAAAGGGAAATGAGAGAATGGCTATTGCTTCTTAGAAAATATTTAGGAATGGAAGAGCAATACTGAGATAGTTCTAGTCAGATGGCTTCAATCATCACAGTGAAGAAGGCAAATCATGCCCTCTAAGTGCAGTGAGTGAAAATGTGGCCATTTGGATTGAAGAGAAGAGGAAACATATGAAACAATCATGCCAGGGAATAGAGAGGAAGTTAGTGTGAGTAAAATAGAACAACTGAAAAACAGGAGTGCACATTAATCTGAAATGGATTTATTTATTTTACAGACTCTCATCAGTCTCATAACAGAAATGAAGGTGTTGAATAGTCAAAGTTGGTAAAGGTTGAAGTTTAGGAAATCAACAAAGGCAGAATGTTCAGGGAATAAGAGAGTAGCGACTGGTAGCTAGATTGACATGGATGACAAGAAAAAAAAATAAAAAATGTCATTTGGATCTTGGAAAAAACATTGCAGGGTGATGCAGGTATATCATCCAGATTTTACATATAAGCATATAGAAGGTAAAAAGCAAAGTAACTTCCTTCTATCCACTCCTACATGCAGGCTATTTATGTAATCAAGTGAAAAGAATTTGTGAGATAAATTTAGAGAATATGGAATAATCAAACTATTGAAGTTCATGATTAGGAAGTCACAAAATGACAGAAGTTTGGGGTATTAGGGAATTTCAAACACCATCTAGTCCAAATTGTAATGAAACAGGTATCCTATATATAGCATCCCAAACTATTGGTCTTCTGGCCTTCTGTAGAAGATCTCAGAAAAGAGAGAACTTCTTGCCAAAAAAGGCCATTTTACTGTAAGACAGTTTTAATTTTTAGAAAGCTTTTCTCCTTAATTCAAATTTAGTACATGATACATACCTATCTTGGGGGTGACTAAGACCTTCACCCATGGAAGAGAGAGACTATGCTTGCTTCAGGAAGACTTAATGATACAGTTTTTTCTGGCTATGCAGTGAAAGGAAAGTGATTCCTCTGACACCATTCATTACATCACCAAAGGATATCTTCTCAAAGTAAGTCCCTATTTTTCTTCAAAAAAATTGTTTACCTCCCTGTTATGTGATCTGGGCATGTGCCAAACATGCACTAAAGAAGTATATGACCTTTCATTTACTCTTATTAAATATAATTTTATTAGATTCAACACAAAATTCTACTCTTTCAGGAACTTTTCTTGGGTCCTGACTCATAAGAAGTGTTAACTATGTCTCTTAGCATGGTATTGTATAAATATTTGATACTCATGGCACATACATCTTTCTTTAAGCCATTTATAAATAAACAATACAGAGGGGTCAATTCCAGATTCCTGGACCACTCCACTTGAGATTCCTTCTAAATTGACACAGGACTATTACCTGTTTTTAGGTTTTGCTCCTCAAGCATTTCTGAATAGATCTAACTATACACTTGGTACAAATTTTTCATCTTATACACAAGAATAGCATTAATTTATTTGTCAAGTTCTTTGTGGAAATCCAGATACCCTGTTATCTACTGTTATTTCCGTTATCTACTAATCTAACCTAGCAACTTTGTCAAAAATAAAATATTAATATAAACCATGAAAACAACAACAACAAATAAAACTTCGATGTATTTGTGTGAGGGACAAGACAAAGAAACAGAAACAGAAAGAATGTGTGTGCTGAAGTCATATTAATGCTTGCATTTCAAAGTGCTTCATAAATGATTGCTTCCATTTGTAAATGTTACATAAGTGATTAACTTTATAAGACATTCTAAATTATTTTGTTTTCTTAGGAATAAAAGTCAAACCCACTCTGTAGTTTGAAAAATGAAAACAGCTCCCCCTTCTTGAAAAGTCTAGATTTTTGCCTTTCTCCAATCTCATATTAAATCGGTTTCCATTATTTTGCAAAGATCATTAGCTCAAGGTTCATTAATAACATGAACCAGTTCATTAAATACTCTTGAAGGTAGGATATCCATGCCATCTGACATGGTTGTTATTAAGGGCAACCTCATATTTCCTCATCAGTTTCTTATAATATTTTGTGTTTGAAGGCCCTATTAACATTTTTTTGCATATCTTTTCCAGTCTGAAGAAATTTTTCCCCATGGAAGAGATCAAAAGAGTTGAGTAGAGGAATTTTCTCTCTGCTCAACATTATCACTATCCATTAAGCTCACCAGAAGTAGTTCTATTATTTCCTTGACATCCTACTCCATGATAATGAGAGCAAACAAACAAAAAAACCCAACACCACCACAAAAATCTCCTCTTGTGACCTTCATATATATGTGTGTGTGTGTGAATGTATATATTATATATACATATACATGCATATACATATGCATACACATACATATTTACACATATGTGTGTATATGTATATGTAATATATATGTGTGTATATGCATATATGTGTATGTGTGTGTATATATATATATACATTTGCCTTGTTCCTGTCCCAAGTGTAGAGAAAATTAGCTTGGATTTCTAACAAAAATTAAAAGCTTTTGCACCAGTTTGGGGTATAAAGCATTTATTAAAGCATACCAGGTATTAGTAAAAAGAGAACACCTGGGTCCGAAAGTTAAGAAAAGGCCAATCTAACCTAGAGCTCCAGCCTGGTCTGGTTCTTCCTCGAGTCCTCCAACATGAGCCTGTCCGAACAACAAACTGCAGAGTAACTGTGTGGAAGCTTTTTATGGGTCCAGAGGAGAGACGGTCCTTACACACTGCTTCAAACTACTTGGATAACATCAACCAAATCTATTGGTTCATGGGACTTGAGGGTGGTCCCGTGTTGATGTCATAGTCCACAGCCTCTGAGAGAACACTCCCTCTTGGGAGTCAGGCAGATGTGGTTTTAATCAAGTCAACTTTAAGTGAGTTAATCAGAGAAGTCAATCACTCTCAGTTAATCCAATCAGTCCAAATCAATCTGGGGCCTTTGGGTGTTGGCAAAATCCCATTATTTTCTTATAACTAACACACACACACATACTTCTTATTCACAGTCAATCATAGCTCAGTTTGTTTTGTCCTTATTTACAATCTTATTAGAGTATCATGAAATATTTTTTTGGCCTCAATTATCTGCTTTTCCTACCTCCAGTGTCACTACTCTTCAGTAAATATAATTGGGAAAATCTCTTTTTAATGTATAAAACATTAATTTATTGTTTTAAAATATTTTAGTTTTGGGGCAGCTAGGTGGCACAGTGGATAGAGCACTGGCCCTGGAGTCAGGAGTACCTGAGTTCAAATCCAGCCTCAGACACCTAACACTTACTGGCTGTGTGGCCCTGGGCAAGTGACAACCCCAATTGTCTCACTAAAAAAAAAAACAAACAAAAAACCCAACAACAACAACAACAAAAATTTTGTTTTTTTATTACATTAAAAACAAATTTGAATATTAGGTTATTGTTGGTTTTAAGTTTGAATTTTATATCATTTCCTTCTCTGCCTCCCTCACCCGTTTACTGGTTGAGAAGGCAAGGACTTTTTTATAGGTTATACATGTAGAGTCATGCAAAACATATTTCTATATAAGTCATATTGTGGATAGCCAGGTGCTATAGTGGATAGAGTACCAAGCCTGAAGTCAGGAAGACCTGGGCCAACTCTGGCATCAAACACTTACTAGCTGTGTGATTCTGGACAAATCATTTAAACCTGTTTGCCTCAATTTCCTCATCTGTAAAATGAGCTGGAGAAGGAAATGACAAACTAAGTTACTATCTTTGCCAAAAATATTCCAACTGGAGTCACAAATTGTCAGACATGACTGAAAATTACTTAATAAAAATAACAACAAACATTTTATAAAAGAAAATACATACAAAAAAGAAAAAAAAGAAAAAATTTTTAAAAATCATTCAATCTCTATTCGGACTCAGTTCTTTCTCTGGATGGAAATAACATTTTTCATCAACCAACCTTTGAATCTTTCTTGGATCATTATATTGCTAAGAATAACTAAATCATTCAGAGTTGATATTCATCTAATATTGCTTTTACTGTGCACGCTGTTCTCCTGGTTCTCCCTTCCCTTTTCATCATTACATTTAAGTCTTTCCAATGTTTTTTTTTCTTGTTTTTTTTTTTTCTGAAAGTGTCCTGATCATTATTTCTTATAGCACAATTGTTTAACATCACAAATACGACAACTTATTCAGCTATTCCCAAATTGATGGGCATATTCATTTCCAATATTTTTCCACCACAAAAAGAGCTACTAACAATTTTTTTTTTTTTAATATGTGGACCTTTTTCCTTTTTTAAAAAGTCTTCGCAGTACAATCCAAGAAGTGTAGTGGTATTATTGGGTCAAATGGGATACACAATTTTATAACTCTTTGGAAATAGTTCCAAATTGCTTTCCTGAATGGTTGGATCAATTTATAACTTCACTGAAAGCAATTTAATTGTCCCAATTTTCCCACATCCCCTTCAACATTTATTTTTTTTTATATTATATTACCCAATATGATAGGTGTGAGGTGGTACTTCAAATTTGTTTTAATTTTCCTTTTTTTCTAATCAATAGTGATTTAGAGTGTTTTACTTTTATATGACTATCAATAACTGATTTTTTAATTTGAAAACTGCCTTTTTCATATGCTTTGACCATTCCTCAATCAAAAAATTACTTGTATTCTTATGAATTTGCATCACTTCTCTAAAAATTTGGAAAATGAGGCCTTTCTTAGAAAAACTCTGTATTTTTTCAGTTATGATTACTGTGTATTTCCCTCCATCTTATTTCCCCCTGTTTATATATTTATCCTCTCTCACTCTCTCTCTTCTGTCCTAATCATGGTATTTTTTGAGGAGTTATAAGTATCATCTTACAATGTAGGAATGTAACCTATTTAGCCTTATTGAAATTCTCATAATTTCTCTTTCTTGTTTACCATTTATGCGTGTCTTGACTCATATCTTGAAGTCAAATTTTCAATTCTACTCTGATCAGGTGTACTTGAAATTTCTCTCTTTCATTAAATATCCATTTTTTTCTTGCACCTGAAGGATTATATACTGTGTTTCTGGGTAAGTGATTCCTGGTGACTATGCTTGCTCCTTTGCCTTTCAAGGTGGTAAGATCTAAGGAGATGTGTTTAGTACTCTACTAGTCCATGCTTTGGTCTCTGAGTGACATCAACCATTCTCTTCCACCCTGGAACTATGTCCTTAATCCCTATGATATTTTCATGTAAAAGTTGATGAATCTTGTGTTATTCTGAATTTCTTTTTATGCTTTTTTAATTGTTTCCTTCTGGCTACTTGTAATATTTTTCATCTTTACCTGGGAGCTCTGGATTTTGGCTTTAATATTCCTGGGAATTTTCATTTTGTGATATTTTTCAGGTGGGGATCAGTTTATCTCTAGATTTCTATTTTACCCTCTAATTCTAGGATATCATGGAAGTTTTCATTGATAACTTCATGAAAGATGATCTTAGGATTCTTTTCTTTTATCATAGTTTTCATGTAGTCCAATAATTTTAAAATTATCTTTACTGGATCATTTTTTCACATCAATTGTTTTTCCAATAAAATATTTCACATTTTCTTCTTTTTTTAAATCTTATGATTTTGTTTTATTGTTCCTTGTTGCCTCATGGAATCATTAACTTCCACTTCCCTAATTCTAATTTTTAAGCAGTTATTTTTCTCAATTAGCTTTTGTACTCCCTTTTCCATTTTGTTGAGCATATTTTTTAAAAGTCCTTTTCTTCTATGAATTGTTGTACATGTTTTCCTGTTTGGAAAATTATGCTTTGTAATTTCTTTACTAGATTTTTGTACCTCTTTTACCATTTGGCCTATTCTTTTTTTTAAGTTGTTATGGTTAAAGTTGTTTTTATTATTATTATTGTTATTGTTATTGTTATTATTGTTCTTCTTATTATTATACTTTTACCAAGCTTTTGATGCATTTTTATGATTTTGTTGAATGACTCTCCTTTCTTTTCCCATTTTTTTTCTACCTATCTTTGATCTTTAAATTCTTTTTGAGTGCTTCAAGGAATTCTTTTTGGACCTGAAAGCAATTCATATTTGTCTTTGAGGCTTTGGATATAAATGTTTTGACATTGTTTTCTTCTTCTTAGTTTGTGTTTTGACTTTCCAAGTCACTATAGCAACTTTTTGTAATCAAGTTCTTTTGCTATTGTTTTTGTTGTTTGCTCATATTTTCAGCCAATTTCTTGACTTTTAAATTTATGTTAAAGTGGAGCTATGCTACCAGGGTGGAAATGCCACTTGCCCAAACTTCAGGGTGTTGTGATGCTATCTTTGGAACTAATTCTCTGGGTCTCTATGTTTTTGGTTCTTTCAAGGTGGTAAGATCTAAGGAGATGTGTTTAGTACTCTACTAGTCTGTGCTTTGGTCTCTGAGTGACATCAACCATTCTCTTCCACCCTGGAACTATGTCCTTAATCCTGCTTATGCTCCTCCTTGCTCTAGGAACATAACCCTGAACTGCATATGGGCAGTATAACAAATGGTTTCCTGTACTCTCCTTGTGATCATTTGTTTGACTCCATTACAATCTGTGGGCTTTGAGTTCCATAAACCACCTTTGCTGATTCAGTTGCCCCCAATACCTATATGCTTGCCAGGGTATGTCCTGTACTTGACAGAGCTCCAATCTCATACCAGTGAGGCAGATGATTACTGCCAACCTTCTAAGCTGTTTTTGACTGGAAAATTGTTTCACTTCATCCTTTTGTTAATTCTGATGCTCCAGAATTCTTTTTTTTTTTTTTTTTGCTGGGCAGTGGGGGTTAAGTGACTTGCCCAGGGTCACACAGCTAGTGTCAAGTATCTGAGGCCGGATTTGAACTCAGGTACTCCTGAATCCAGGGCCGGTGCTTTATCCATTGCGCCACCTAGCCACCCCCCAGAATTCTTTTTAAGGTGTAATTTTAAAACTGTCTGAAGGGGAATGTGAGATATCTCAAATATGTGTATACCTTTCTTTTGCCATCTTAACTCTGCACCCCTTACAGGGACATCTCTTAGGTTAATTATAATAATCTTACAAAAACAGACATAAAATCAATTGTAGGATCTATACTTAAAGCATTTCTACCTTGGCATTTGAAGGAAAAACTAGAAAAAGAGGTCAGAAGTTGCAGAGAAAAATTGTTAAGCTTAATTTATATATAAAACAACTTTCTGTCCAAAAGTAAAATTGTTTGCTTCAGGAAGAAGTGAGCTTCCAGTAACAAGAGGTTTTCAAAGTCTGGATAACTTTTTGTTGGATATAACATTCTGGATCAGTTTTAAATGGAGCTAGTTGACCCCTGAAGCTTTTTTTCAGACGTGATCCTCTGTGATTGAGTATCATTGTGATCTTCTGGAGCATGCACCTCACTACTCCATTGGATTATCGTTACTCTATTGTTTATTCATTTCTTTGTTTTTAGAGACAGTCCTCAATCTTAATATCGCCAATATTATAGAGATATCAGAAGCCATTTGTGGACTCAACCCACTTCTGATAACCATGGAACCTTTGATTTGCTCTATTTCTGACATGAGCTAGATTTTCATTCTTAGGCAGTCCAGTGACCCTGAGCTCTTAGGGACTTTACTGTATTAGTGCTGGACATAATAGAGAACCCTAATCAATAGCATGCTGGAACTCAGAATTCTGGAGCTAAAGGGTTCCACTAATCTCAGACTCCAAGTACCTGTAATTATAAGGGGATCACTAAACCCAGCTTCCTCTGCAAATTTTAATGACTCTAGTGTAAAGGAGAAGATGGTTAAAACAATTAGATTATTCAAAATTATAGTTATTTCCCTCTGAATATGAAAAGTACAAAATACTAAGGCAGTGTGGTGAGTTGGTTAAAAGGTTAATCTTTAAATGAGAAAATTTAGCAAATAAATCCATCTAATTCATATCAGGAATATAAGCATGAGTATATGAATCACTTAACCTCATTTCTCCTGGCAACTCTCTGACACTCTAGGTTACAGATAAGTTCCTGAAATGTATTTGCAAAGGGAATATCCTCATAGATAGCTATACTCTGACATGACAAATCCATTCTGCTTTGTCCCCCATCCCAATATTGCAAACTTCTCTAAAATGGTAAACTACTTACTAGTTAAATGCAGCAATTTTATGGAATTATGAATCTGTATTTTGTCAATGTGTCCACAAGTGTTGCTACATCTGCTAGGTTCATTTTAACAAGAAGCGATAGTTACCCAGTATATCTTCATCCATTCTCTCTCTCTCTCCCTCTCCCTCTCCCTCTCCCTCTCCTTCTCCCTCTTTCTCCTGCCTCCTGTCAAAAATCTGTTTGACTTTTGAAAATTTCTTCCCTTATTCTAATTTCTAACTTCCCTTTTACCACCACTGTCACTACTCTTACTCTTAGCCTCATTTTCTCCCGCTTCCCTATAGGTTAAGATGCATTTCTATACCAAAATATATGTGTAGGTATCCATGTGTATTTTCCTCTCCATTAAGCAGTTCAAATGAGAGTGAAATTTAAGAGCTGCACACTCTCTCCTCCATTATAAAAACACTTTTTTTGCACACCTTTTTAGGATATAATTTTCTCCATTCTTCCTCTTCCCTCCCCCTTCTCCTACTGCATCCTTCTTTTTCACTTTTCCATTATTTTTTAGAGATCATCTTAACATAATAGAATTCACATCCATGTCCTGTGTCTATGTAGACTCCTTTTAAATGTCCTAAAATTATGGTAAAGTTCTTTGGAATTGTACAAATCATATTCTCATATAGGAATGGAAACATTTTAACCTTGAGTTCCTTAGGATTTCTCTTTCAGGTTTACATTTTAATGTTCCTCCTGAGTCTTGTGTTTGAATGTCAAATTTTATATTAAGCTCTGGTGTTTACATCAGGAATTTTTAACATCGCTTTAATTAAATGTCCATTTGTTTTCCCTATAGAATTATACTAGGGTTGGCTGGGCAATTTATTCTTGGTTGTAATACTAGCTTATTTGCCTCTTGGAATATCAAATTCCAAGCCCTCTGCTTCTTTGTTGTGGTAGATACTAAAGTTTGTGTAATCTTGACTATGGATCCATGATATTGAACTGTTTACTTCTGGCTGCTTGTAGTATTTTCTCCTTGACCTGGGAACTCTGAAATTTGACTATAATATTCCTGGGAGTTTTCATTTTGCGATTTCTTTCAGGAGGTGAGTGATGGATTATTTCAATTTCTACCTTGCCCCCTGATTCTGTGATAACTGGGAAATTTTTTCTTAACAATTTCTTCAAGGGGCAGCTAGATGGCACAGTGGATAGAGCACTGGCCCTGGAGTCAGGAGTACCTGAGTTCAAATCTGGCCTCAGGCACTTAAGACTTAACTAGCTGTGTGACCCTGGGCAAGTCACTTAACCCCAATTGCCTCACTAAAAAAAAAAAATTTCTTCAAGTATGGTGTTTAGGACCTTGCTTTTGATCATAGATTTCAGGCAACCCAATAATGCTTAAATTATTTCTCCTCAATCTATTTCCCAGGACACCCCACCCCAGCCAAAGATATTTCCCATTTTCTTCCATTTTTCATTCTCATGATGTTATTTAATTAATTAATTAATTAATTATTTGGTGAGGCAATTGGGGTTAAGTGACTTGCCCAGGGTCACATAGCTAGTAAGTGTCTGAGGCCGGATTTGAACTCAGGTACTCCTGAATCCAGGGCCAGTGCTTATCCACTGTGCCATCTAGCTGCCTCTCATGATGTTATTTAATTGCTTATTAATGCCTCTTGGAGTCATTTTCTTCCACTTGAGCAATTAAAATTTTTAAGAAGATTTATTTCCTTCAATGAGATTTTATATCTCTTTTTACAAAGCTGTTAATTCTGTTTTCATAATTTCCTTCCATTGTTCTCATGTCTTTTCCCAATTTTTTGTACCATTCTTATTTGACTAAATACATTTTTGTCTTTTTAAAAAAAGTCTCTTTAGTTCTAGGAATTCATTTTGGGCTTGGGGAAAATCTGTATTTTTCTTTCACTCTTTGCTTCAAGTTGTTTTCAAGACATTATCTTTCTCTGAATTTGTGTGGTGAGATTCCTTGTCTCAGTAGAAGTTTTTTATGGAGCTGTTGTCATTCATTCATTTTTTTTTCCCCAAACTATTTCTTGACTTTGGATTTTGTATTAGAGTTGAACTATGCTCACATCTTGGAGTAAATGGTGGTAATCTGAGCTTCTGTGGCTAGATCCGAGGCTTTGGGTTGTCTGTGGTTCCAAGATGGTGTGATGGGAAGGCTATCCTGCTCTGTACTCTAATGGTAACCCAGGTAGGGTCTCCAGTCCCTCCATTACTTTCCATCCTGAGCGTGTAATACAAAACTGTGTAATTGATAAAGGAGTTGCCAAATGTCTCCCAATCCTACATCCAGAGGTAGCAGAGGTATCCCCTGTAATCTTTCTAACCTCTTATTCAGTCCCCTTACTATCTTTAGGGATGGAAAGATATTTACTGTGATTCGTTGCTATTGTTGTCCTTCTATACAGAATGTTATTGAAGTATGCTTTTTGAAAGTTTTTTAGAGGGGTAGGTTAAGTGATCTCAACAAAAATGCTCAATTACTTCTATCATCTTACCCCTGCCCCCTCTTCATCCATTCTTACTTAAAGACATAGAAGGAAGTATATCATCATTAGAGAGGGCTACTGAAGTCCTGTTTCCTTAAATATATTGCTAAAAGGAATGGTGAATTAGTGTTCAAGTAGAAGAGTATCAACTATGTAAATTCACTTCCTTTTTTTTTTTTTTTGTGAGGCAGTTGGGGTTGTGACTTGCCCAGGGTCACACAGCTAGTAAGTGTCAAATGTCTGAGGTGAGATTTGAACTCAAGTCTTCCTGAATCCAGGGCTGGTGCTTTATCCACTGTGCCACCTAGCTACCCCTTCACTGTCTTTTGATAAATTCAAGATGATATAATAAAGAGCTTTCCATGAAGTCAATCCTTATTAACTTATTAATTGGAAAAAAATGCCTCTTCATTGGGTACTCTTGATTATCAATGTTTGATCTCTTTTGCCTGGAAGAATGAAATCTTCTACTGAGCAGGCTTATTTGTTCAAAAGAGAGTCATATGCCACTCCTTTTTACCTGTGACAGGAAGAGATTTCCCACTATGGCTACCCAATATGGTCTAGAATCTGCATGATAACTTTTCATAATTATCCACATGCCTTGTCTTTGATAAGACTTTTTGTGATTGACAAAAAGCAAATGAAGTTCTCACAGTAGACTAGTCAAAAAGTAAGCCTGAAATAAATACAGTAGCCTGGTTCTTTTTTTTTTCTCTCTCTCTCCTTTTCAGACCTGACAAGGCAGCTGTGGGAACACTTACTTAGGGATCTTTGTTCAGAATGAAATTCCAAATGATGAAGCTCCGGCCTTTGAAGACAAAATGTGTTATATGGTCAATTGGAAAGGAAATGTTCACCAGGCTGCTTGCTGCCTTAGATACATCAAAAATTAAAAGAATATGAGATAATTTAGAATGATATAATCATCCGATAATCATTTTGTGCCACTGAATTTTAAATCAACACCTGGGTTAGGCATTGGCAGTGGAATATGCAGCCAAGTACGTTCAAGGAAACAGGAGGGTTTGCTTTTAATATTCATAAAGTTCCTTTAAAATATATCGGTACAATATGTTCTAACACAGGTGGCCCTTTAGGAAATTATGTCACATGATGGCAAATCAGCAGGTGCGTGATTATCCCTCTGCCAAGTAAGGTTGGACTCAGGTATGATACTCACCTACTTTTTTTTTTAATCATAGCAAAATATGTATGCAATCTAGGACCATAAAGATCTGTTTAAAAATTGGCAAGGACCAGTAGATATCTTCCCACAACATTTTAATTTGTATGAATCACTTGTTTATATTGCAGATTAACTTTGTAGTTGTGTCTCCTTGATGGCCCATATAGAGCACGACACCCAGATGCTAAGCTCTAAACTTGGTCAGACAGAACCATCCTCCCACTGTATCTACATAGGAAAAGTCCACTGATTGCCCAAGGAGCAACTTGCTCATCCTGTTGAAATGTCATTATCAAGGCAATAGATGGCATGATGTAGTAAATAAACTACTGAATTTGGAGTCAGGAAACCTGGTCTGTTCTGCTTACTACCAGTAGGATGTAGGGCAAACCATTTTACTTATTTAGGCCCCCATTTTCTCATCTGCAAAATGAGAGAATTCAACTAGAGGATGTTCAATGTCCCTTCAAGCTCTCATAAAAAGATTTTCACCAGTTGTTGTTTTTGAAATCTGTTCTTTTCAAGACAACTGATTCTTTTTACATATGACTCGATTCAAATAAATGAAAAAAAAAACCCAGACAAAATATCAAAAGACAAACTGCCAACCATCAAAAATGACAAGGAAGAATCACAGGGGAACCACATTATTATAACTTCCATAATTACAAAGTAGTAAGAGTGTACATGTACACAGTCCAGCATAAATCAGCAGTGTTAATAGATATGGACTGTACAAAATCCAATAAGAACATTATTTTCTTGTTTGAAGTTGTCATTATTTTTAATCTACACATTCTGTTTCCAACAGAACTTTAAATAGTTTTCAACGTCTTTTTTTTTTTTTTTTTAGTGAGGCAATTGGGCTTAAGTGACTTGCCCAGGGTCAGACAGCTAGTAAGTGTCAAGTGTCTGAGGTAGGACTTGAACTCAGGTCCTCCTGAAATCAGGGCCAGTGCTTTATCCACTGCACCACCTAGCTGCCCCCTCAACGTCATTTTTTATAAATTTTGACCGAGAAATTATAGCTTTAGATTCTATCTTTATGACTCTGATGCACAATATTCTTCTTCTTTAAAATATCCTTTTTTAGCTTTTATAGAATCAATGCATATAGTCTCTAAGAAATCAGAAAGAGGCAAAGTTCCCAATGAAAACAAGACTAAAGATACAAAAAAAAGGATTTTTGAATTAGGATAAAAAGAATTGAGTTTGTGTGTGTTTTCACTATAAGAGAAAACTGGAAGGCATGTTCAGCGATACAGAAATGTAGAATCTTAAAGCTCAAAGGGATATTAGAGGTCATTAAAAGAGAATCTTCTTCTATAAAATCCTCTAACATGTGGCTAGCCAGCTTTTGCATCAGTTTAACTTAATATTTATATAATCATATAAGTCCATTTTGAGATAGCTCTAATTATGAGGTAAAAATATCTATCTCTTCAAAAATTTTACACTCTCTTTTTTCTGCCCCTTGGATGAAAACAAAATGAAATAAAATCTCCTTTCCAAATAAATGGAATGGTGAAAAAGGCAGTTTATGATGTCTTTACTTTCAATTTCCAATTTCCTTCAATCTGTCCTTGTTCCTCCTGACCTGGCTCTTCTTAATAGCTGTGCCATCCTGTGCAAGTTATTTCCCCTCTCAGTCAAATTTACCTCTTCGGAAAAATGATGAAATTGTAGTAGCTGCTTCATAAGGTTGTCATAGGGATCAAAGGAAATAAAGCATGTAAACATCTTTGTAACCCCCAAAGCATCATATTGAGGCACTGTAGTGGCTAAAGAACTGGACCTGCAGTCCAAAAGACATGAGTACAAATTCAATCTCAAAACCTTATTTGCTGCATGACCCTTAGACAGTTATTTAACCTCTATCTGCTTCATTTCCTCTTCCATAAAATGACAATAATAATAGCACCTATTCTCCTGGGTGGTTGTTAGGATAAAATGAAATACTATTTGTAAATTATTTCACAAACTTTAAAGTACCATCTAAATACTATTATTTATAGTATTACTTTTAGCTATAACCATATCTACATCTATATTTACATAGCTGGTAAAGTGGAAAGAGTGCTTGGCCTAGAGTCAGGAAAACTCATCATTCTGAGTTCAAATCTGACCTCAGACACATACTAGCTATGTGACTCAGGGCAAGTCATTTAACCCTGTTTGCCTGTTTCCTCACCTGTAAAATGAGCTGGAGAAGAAGATGACAAACCATCCCACTAGCTTTACCAATTAAACCACAAATGGAGTTAGGAAGTCAAACACAACTAAAATAACTGAAGAACTACAACAAATTATTAGATTACTTCCAAGTTCCCTTTCAGTTCTAAATATGTCTTCTCTTATAGTATGCAATTCCCTCATTAGCATGGTAATCCTCTACTGGAATGCCTCCAGTATATCAATGTCATTTCTTAAATGTGGCAGAACTTCCCATTGTAACTCAAATCTGGGACACAGGACTCTAGTTCTGGACATTCTGCTTCTGTCAAATCATTCTTAATATATCTTAGTTTTACATAAATTGTCGTCTGACACCAAGTTCACACTTATTCTTCACATTTATTCTTATTCAGTTTCATTTTATTGGAATTAGACTTTTGTTCTACTATAAGAGATGATTTTAGTTCCTGCTTCTGTCATCCAGCATATTGACATATGAGTAATTCTTCACAGCTTGATGCCACATGCAACCTTGATGATCTGGCAACCTATGCCTTCATGCAAGTCATTGGTAAACATACAGAAGTGAACATGATCAAGGACTGGGCTCTGTGATATTCTCCTAGATATTACCCTCCAGGATTACAATGACCCATTAATCACCACTTTGGGAGTTCTGCCACTTGGCCAATTCTGAAAACACCAAATGGTACAATGATGAAGCTCATATCTTTTTTTATCCTGTCCAGAAGGATATCATTAGAGACTTTTTCTTGCTTTTCTGATCCAGTTATTTTATGACTATGGCATTTCCCGTGTGATCTAATGCACTTGCCAGAAAAAAGGGAAGGGGAGGGTAATCTGGAATGTCTTGTTCTTGACAAGTCAATGTGGGATATTACTATCTACTGCTTCCCTTTCTATATGTTCACAAACTATCTCCTAAATAATTAATGGGAAAATGATAGAAAATTGCCAGGGCTCTCATTCCATCAGTCCAGCTCATTTACCCTTTTAAAAAATATTAGCTTCTATTTGCCCATATCCAAATGAGGAATATTGAGATATGGACACTTGTAAACAACTGCTATTCATCCTCACAAATAGGAATAACTTTAAGTAGGACATTAACAGGTCTTATTTATAAAACAAACAAACAAGATCTTACAAGTTATAAAATATTTTCCTCATAGAAAGTCAGGAAAATAATGACCATAAGTATTATTATTCCTGTCTTACAGATAATAAAAACCAAGGCTTAGAAAGATTAAACTCTATGGTCATAAAACTTTACTATACCACCCACCTTTCAGTATAAATTTATGGTAATAAATTTAGAGTAAGAAGGGACCTTAGAGGACATATATTCTAACTCCCATATTTTTCATTTGAGGAAACTGAGGCCTAGAGCAGTTAAATGACTTTATCAAAATCATACGTAAAAGAACCAGGTTTGGGGTCCAGGTGCTTTGATACTACAAATTCTGTACAAGTACTATACCACAAACACATGTCTTTCTAATTGAAATATTAATAAATATCTTATATATCCCTGAAATATTTTCCTCAGGATAATACAAAATAAATGTATTTATTTTAAAATATGAAGGAGAAACCTCCCCAAAGGAAGGAGGAATGATTAATTAATCATTTTATTATTACAATATATGATAATTGGATCAATGTTATAATTGGATCAATGATATAATTTTCTGGAACAATATAACCTACAATGTCTAAGTAGCAAGAATATCTCTTTTTTATCATTTTAAATGCAGGCTCTTAAATGGCAGATGTGAACTTCTCTCAAGCAGGTTGCTTCATCCAGAATGGAATCTTGGTGCCCAAAGAGAAATATACCCTCTCTCTTATGCTTCCAGGGAAAACACTGGGGTACACCAGGATCAATTATTTAATTTGAATGATTATTGTAAAATCTCCCGCTTGTTCAGTTAAAGCCCAGATATTTACTCACCAAACAAGGTCTCCTTTGTATACCTATATATATGATTCTTTGTTGCTTCTTTTATCCTTCAGCCCATTACCTATTACTTACAGTATCTCCTGTAGAATAGGAAAGAAGCTGAGAGAGGCATTTAATTCCTTTTTAAATCCAATTTAGAGTATTAATGCAAGCTCATTATGGACTGCAAGCTTAATATCACTTAACAGTGTGTCATGCCAGCCAAGAATGTTAGTGAAATCTTAGACTCCATTAAGATAAAACTTTAGTCCAGTAATAAGGATGTAAAAATATCATCATATTCTGTTTATTTAATAAATCTGTAATATTCTGTACTTTCCTGGGCTATGAATTTTGGAAAGGTGTTTTTAAGGTAGACAGGGTCAATAGAAGGGAAACTGGTGTGGTAAAAGGCCTGAATTTGAAGTGGGGATACTGAAGGAACTTGAAAATATGAAACTCATGGCAGACCTGATAGATTCCTTTGAAAGATCATAAAATGTGGGGAAAGGGCTGGCAATAGAACTTAAACCAAGAGTAGTCATTGCAAAGAGGACCACTTAAGCTTGACATAAGGAAAGAAGAAAAGAAAAATTTCATAAAAAGACTGCCTCAAGAAGTAGTGAATTCTCCTTCATTTGAAGTTTTTAATAAAAGGCTAAATGACATGTATTGTAGAAGACATTGTTTTCCAGGGTTTAGGCTGAGCTTAATGGATTATGACAGCTCTTCCAGTTCTGAAATTCTATGACTCTGTAACTCTACACTTTCTTATCATATGTAAGCATTAGCACCAGCAGTCACAATTAAATTTTAATTATTTTAATTAGACATACCAAATTCATTTGCTTCTCATTATCTCCTTTGGGTCTTTTATTTTTTTTCTGGGGCAATGAGGGTTAAGTGACTTGCCCAGGGTCACACAGCTAATGCGTCAAGTGTCTGAGGCCGGATTTGAATTCAGGTCCTACTAAATCCAGGGACAGTGCTTTATCCACTATGCCACCTAGCTATCCCCTGTGTCTTTTATTCTTGATTAGAATGTAAGCTTATTGAGGGCAGGGAATATATTATTTGCTGTCATATGTCTATAGTGCTTAGAACAGTGTTGGCTTTTAATGATTAATATAATATAATTAATATAATAATAATTAATATAATATAATACATTTTAATAATTCTGTCAACTAGCATTCAGCCCAGCAAGATTTTCAATCTTTATAAAATACATATTTCATTTGAATACAGATGCTCATAATCACAATTTCATTTTTCTGATAGAACCATCATTCTGATGGAATGAAATGTGCTTATAATGGTTATCTATCCATAGCAACCAACAGAACTCTCTTCTATTTCTGCCCATTTTTTTTCTTAGCATTTATAACTTTTGGAATGAAGTTTTGGCTATTTATTTAACTTCACTTTTTCAAAGTGTCAGGATGGCCTTAGTACAAAGCATAGTTTTAGTCATTTCATATTGTTTCATTCATTATTGAAAGAGATAATAAAAGCAGTTAGCACAATGTCTGCCACATACTAGATGCTTAATAAATGCTCATACCATCTTCCTCATCTAAGCAAATATTCCAAAACTCACTATTAAATCTTTCTCTTTTGACCAGGTCTTTCTCTACAGTTGATACTTAGGCTTTTTCACTACTAAGCAAATAAAAATAAAAATTATATAAATTTATCAATAGATACTCTTTTTGAAATGCTATAGATCAAAATGAAGAAAGAGTGACATAATTAGTTTTTATGTTTCTAATGAAATAAGGTTTTATAAGCTTTAATTCTGCTCTTATATGCTCATATGTTTAGGGAAACTGTTTTGATCTTCCACTAAAGAAAGAAAGAAAAAGGAAAGAAAACACACTGCATATGGCTAATATAATTCCAAAATATTTCCATCAATTTATAAAGAGTGATAATTTTAAAGAGTTGACAAAAATGACATCTGATCCTTAACTAACCCCTTCTTAACTAAATTTGAAATGTCACATGTAAATTAAAGTGGGAGAAATATAAAGGAGAACTGGCCACATAGACACCAGAAAATTACATTCACATGTCTTGGAAACAAAACACAGGCTCCCTTTATGAATAAAAGTGACTCCTTTGTATCTGTTTGACCTCAGAAGGTTAAGAAGACTTAGTATGGAACATGAAGCCTTTTGTTTACATAGGCCAAACATAGCACTTCCCCATCCTTCTTTAGCTATAATCTTAATCTTGCCCTAAAGGAACAATTTGGCTGTATAAAGACAAGTAATTGCATCTTGTTTTCCTCTGGGGATCATCAATTTAGTAACCAAGCTATTTTACTTAGTAATTCTGAACTCCATAGCTGTGAAGTAGATCCTACCTGATAGACCCTGGTGACTTGTATTGGGGCAGGTAGGTAATGGATTCAAATTTCAGCTGCTTCCTTTTGGAGGAATGAGAAATAGAAGAGAATAAGCCAACCCTATTCTTTTATTGTTAGTAAGGATAAAAGATAAGTCTTCCTTTCTCTATTTCCAGTGGCACAGTCTGCAGGATATTGAATGAAACCTTTATTGTTGGCATTCATTGAAGAGGGAATTCAATTCCATACTATCCAGAATGAGTAAAAGACATTGCATTTGATATTCAGAAAAGAAAAAAAATAGGGCTATCTGTACTAGGAACGTGATGAGAAGGATCTCAAAAAAAAATTAGAATCTAAATTAGAATCTAAAAAAAAGCAAAAAAAAAAGATGGTAATACATGGAGTTTTTAAGTGCTACTCTACTTTTTGATTGGTTTATATATTAATTATATTGAAATTCAAATTATTAACAAATTGCATATTTATTTCAGTCAAAACTACAAAAATTATGTCTCCAGTTTTTAAGAAAGTTTTAGCAATGTCAAAAAGTTACTTTCATTTTAGCTTAGTGATCTCATTTTGGTATGGTCCTGAAAAGAAAATCAGTTAGCAAAAAGGGCACATTTGAGTAATTTTTATCCCTGATGAAAATTGCTATGGATCGAACAAAATACTTCAGATTACTAACTTCAAAGGATAAAAATTCACCCCATTTCCTAAAGTTGAATTTAAACAGGGTGAGAAAAGTGTTTGGGGGGGAGGTGAAATAATACTAATTTTTTTTAAAGTATAAGGCATGTTGTTGTTTTTTTTCTTCCATAAAGGATTATAAGCATAAATAGAAAAAGGAAACATCAAATGTTAGTAGAGAGTTTCATAAATGGAATTTTTTTTTTTTGTAAAATGTGACAATTTTCTTCAAATGAGATCCATTCCATTTTAATCAATGTAAAATAAAATGAGCAAAGGCACTTAGGAAGATATTTCATAAAAACAAAAGAAAATTGAGAGATAAGGATTATTCTGTTTCTGACATCTTTAGATAGTTCTTTAAAATCTGATTCAAGCTTTTGAGTTTGAAAGGAATCATGGTGTGCTATTTAGATATGTCAGCAAAATAGCTCTGAAAAAAATGAGTACTACACCATGCATTTACACTATACCATATGAGAGTAAGACAATGGGCCTGATGACAGCAGACTGAAAAGAACCTGAATATATTCTACCTCCTCTTCCTAGTCTCCTTTTATTTAGATTGCATGAAAAATTGTGTTCGTAAAAGGTCATTGCAATGATTTGCTGCTGGGAAAAAAAAAAAAAAGCTAATCAATTCAAAATTTAAGAGAGGTTGTTCAAGGGCTTATATTTCTCCCTACAGAATATTGTTATACTTACAAGAGATTTTTTAAAAATCTAAAAGAGACAGAGAATGTCCTATAATGGGCTGTCTAGTTCAGAGCTTCCTTGTCTCTTCCTAAGGGATTGGATTCAGTAGTGACTACAGTTCCTAACAAGATGATTTGGTCAACTAAAACTCAGGAGTCTATGAATTTTTGTAGGAGGAGCTACCCATTTCCAGGGACCTGTCTGAGCAGAAAGTTCTACTTAGCACTTTTTAAACTCCACCTTTTCATTTAAGCTTTCTTCTGTAAGGTAAGCTGCATAAAAAGAGCCTTGCTCCTTCCTGTTCCATTCCCAGGAACAGTTAATGATGTCGTTTGGCAGAAGCCCATGCCAAGGTGAATATTTTCTAGCCAGAATTCTAAAGGATGATCACATGAATGGCAGGGACTTAGTGAAAGTCCTGCCTAAATCCAAGAAATGACAGCAGCCAGGACAGTGATGGGATATTTAGAGTTTTTACTGTACATAGCAGAAACACTCATCTGCTTGACCACATGACCCAGAAAAGGAGATGATGAAAAATGTTCCTGAACCCCAAATTCTTATGTAGTGGAGGAGGAATCTTAATTTCCAAGGCATCATAATGACAGAATCCTAAATTTTAGTGAGGGAAGAAATAATTGGGAGGAGGGGGGACGCATTAATCTGAGGGTTGGATTTTTAACTAATCCTACATTTGAGAGTACCTGAACAGTGTTCCTCTTGGAAATAGAGGAGGATAGCCTATATGGCTCTAGAAGATGAAGTACCAAAGCTACAACATCAGAATAGGGACAAGGAACAGAGATCTTAACCACCATTTAAGCTGTATTCTATCTGGGAGGTACTTTTAGTATACTAAAGAAAAGGTGAACATTCACTGGAAATTTGAATTGTAGCCTGGTAGGCAATTTCAAGTTCAATTACTTTCCTAGAGGAGTTCATTGGGCTATTGTGAATGTTGTATATGCTCTCTATAGCTGTCCAAAGATACCTATAAGTCCTTTCCATCTTCTGCATTCTTCTCTTGTGTAAAATAAAAACTATCTAATATCTGAGAAGCATGTACAAGACCCTACAATTATGGAAACCTAATCATAAGTATGGTGGGAGCAATAACCTAAGCATTTTACCATTCAGTATAGAATAGATTTTCCTAAAAAGATATTGAAAGTTGCTTTGCGATTTAGTTAGCTCAGACGTTTGATTTAATAATGGCTTTAGGACAGAGCTTCTAATTGCCTGGGTACATAGCAATCAGAACTTAATAGTTAGAGATTAATCCTCTTGTTTGTGACCATAGACCAAAAGCATAAACCTCACTGGGAACCTGTACTCAACTGAATTAAGTGTTTTATCTTGAATGAATATGCTTTCTCTACTCTGAATGTCCTTCCCCCTTCTACAACTAAATAACTCTGCCTTTATTAATTGTTAAATGATTATGAGTGTTTCCTTTCATTAAAACTTCAGATCTAAACTAGCAGAGAACCAACCTGAATTAGACCCAACACGAGAAAATGAGTGTATTTGATTCTTTCACTGGGTAAATGACAAGCAAGGATATAACTCTTCTGAGAGAAGCTGACCCTTAAAATTGGACTCCTTTGCTTTCCCTGAAATCAGGCTCAGTATATGTGATCTCTCAAATCCACTTTTCTTATTGCTCTACAATGATTTGCATAAGTGCAAAAAGGTTGGAGAAGGCTTTCCAACTCATTTTTACAGGGCTTTGGAAATAGGTAGCTCTTCTTTTTTATATTCTTTTTTCTTTTTCTTTTCTTTTTTTTTTTGTGGGGCAATGAAGGCTAAGTGACTTCCCCAGGGTCACACAGCTAGTATGTGTCAAGTGACTGAGTCCAAATTTGAATTCAGGTCCTCCTGAATCCAGAGCTGGTGCTTTATCCACTGCACCACCTAGCTGTCCCATGGGTAGCTCTTCTACACAGGGTGTATGAACCTATGAGTCTATGAATCCTGAATCCTAGTCAATCTAGTCATTTTGGTGGCAACCTAGGTCACTGGAACCAATTCCTTAGGAAAAGCCAAAGAGGATCTGCAAACTAGCCAAACCATCTTGGAACAGTCTCAGACTATCTCAGCGTCATCATTTCTCAAAAAATTCCTAGCCAAGATAGAGTTGACAACAGCTTCCTCATAAAAGGTTTCCTTTATCTGATTTATCATTGGTGGGGGTGTGAGGGGAAAAGAAGGTAAAAGAGAAAGGGACATGGGAAAAGATAATTACATACTATGAAAAAAAAAGTCTTGGGGGAAAAATAAAAATCCTTCTCAAAAAAATCTTATTTATTAAAATAAATAGACAAGTAAATAATGCAAATAATTAAATAAATGAAAAAAATGAAAAGAAATAAAGGGATAAATGCTATTTTATGTACTCAAGAAGCAATTGTAGGTTTCCCTTTTAATTGTTACCCTTTTATTGTTGGAGTTATTGAGCTTTTAGGGGGCAGGTATCATATTAGAAAAATCTTTAGGTTTATGTTTTTTCTCTAGCACTAAAACTTACACAAAATATATATAATGAATATTTTAAAATAATATTTATATTTTTCCAATTACATGTAAAGAGGAAACAGATGAAAGGGGTAAAAAACAGGAAAAAATTCAGTTAAAATAATATGCCACAATCTGCATTCATACCCCATCAATTCTTTCTCTGGATGTCAATAACATTTTCTAACGTGAGTCCTTTGAAATTGTCTTAGACCATTGTATTGATGAGAGGAGCTAAGTCATTCATAGTTGATTATCACACAATGTTGCCATTACTGTGCATAATGCTCCCCTGGTTCTGCACAGTTCACTTTAGATCAGTTCATGTAAGTTTTTCCAGTTCCCCCCTTCCTCCTAATTCACCTTCTCATCATTTGCTATTGCACAATAGTATTCTATTGCATTCATATGCCACAACTCATTCAGACATTCCCCAACTGATGGGTATCCCCTCAATTTCCAATTCTTTGCCACCATAAAGAGCTGCTATAAACATTTTTTACATGTATGTCCCTTTTCCTTTTTAAATGATCTCCTTGTGATACTTTGTGATAATTTGATCATCTCTTTGGATCAAAGGGTATGCAGTTTGATTGCTCTTTAAGCATTGTTCCAAATTAATCTCCAGAATGTTTATAGTTACTCCATGAACAGTGCATTAATTTCCCAATTTTTGATAAATATTTTAAAATTAAATCTAAATAGCACAGTCCTCCATCAGTTGCTCATCCAAAATCTAATTCTAATTATAGTAATACCACAATAGGTACCTTCTTTCTCCTAAAGAATATCTCATTGGTGATTCCCTGCCTGATGCCCTATAAAGCTAACATACTCCTGATATCAATCATCAGGAGATTATATAATTAAAGTGTAACAATTTTTCCTTAATATAAAGATGGAGCTTTAATGAGAGAGAGAGAGACAGAGACAGAGACACAAAGACTGAGAGTTCTTCATAAGATGGTATTCTTCAGAGAGAGTGCCAAATATAGTTTGGTCTAGGTTTGCATGACAGTTCAATGTAGTTAGGCCCATTTATAAACATTTCTATATTCAATAATTCATTAATTTATATTAGGCAACCAGGTGGTGATATAGATAGAATTCTAGACCTAGAATCATGATGACCTGTAATAATAACAGCTAATACTTAAATAGCACATACTATGTGTAGACACTGTTCTAATCTCTTTATAATGATTATTTCATTTCATCCTCACAACCACCCAGTTGCTCATTTTAGAGTTAAGGAAACTGAAGGTAAATAAATTGTTCACAGTAACAGCTAGTAAGTTTCTCAGGCTGGATTTGAACTCAGGTCTTCCTGACTCCAGGACTAGTGCTCTATCCATTGTGCCCCCTAGTTATATAACCTTGTACAATGTGTTTATCTCAGTTTCCTCAATTATAAAATAGCTATTATAACAGCTACTTTTGGTGGGGTGGAGCCAAGATAGCAGAGAGAAGCCAGGAAGTTGCCTGACCTTTCCCGTTGTAAAAAAAAAAAATATATATATATATATATAATCCTAATCTGTAAATTGTATAACTGTGGGTTATATGAAAAATTATAACTTTAGAAAAATTATAAGTGGCTGAAAAATTATAATTGGGCTGTAAATCCCATTTAGGTCACCATTCAAATGTAAAAATAATTTTAACTTACTTGCCTAATCTCACTGGGGGCCTAATCTATTGACTTTTGGCTGGCTGGCTATCTGACTGTTATTAATTTCCTAAAACAATCTGTTAGGGCCTTTTAAAAATTCCCCTACACTGCTCCTCCCAAAATTGATAAACAAATGATAAGAAGCCTCTTTTATTTAATAATAATTAAAGCTGGGTTTATTTATAAAAGTAAATGTGAGAGATAAGGGTAAACCTGTCTGCTTTTAATAAAATAAGGGCCATTGCTGCCTCTTGCCTGAGGGTATGCTAGCTGCTGCCACTGCTTGGACTTGTTCACCTTGCCCAGAACTTTCTTAGTGTCCTCCTGAGTCTCTGTACCAACTGACCTTCTTCTAGCATTCCCCCTTTCCTTCTAACTTCCCTCTCTGCAACTTAGTGACCCCTGAAAAGCCCCTAACTCCATTTCTTCTTCTGGTGTCTCACTTCCTTCTTGCTAGCTCTTTCTCCATCTCCTTTGTCAGCCATAGAGACGAACCCCTGTGCTTCTTCTCTCACAGACCTCCTTCTCGCATTCCCCCTTTATGTCTAATTTCCCTCTCTGTACTTAGCCTCAGTCTCCCTAGTGAACCCCCCTTTCTGTACTGTCACAATGAACACCTGCATCTCTCTCTCTCTCTCTCTCTCTCTCTCTCTCTCTCTCTCTCTCACCTATCTTCTTCTTCTCTTAGTCCTCCAGGCATCCTCTCTCACTGTCTAACTACCCTGGTATAAAAAACTCTCTTCTCATCTGAAACTCAGGCTGACCACCTATGCATGCCAAGCTAATTTGCTGTGGCCTTGGGGTTTGAGTGGGCCATGAGCACCACACCTAGCCAATGCAGAGGCAGGGGGCTGTGCACAGGGCCTAGCAGGATAAGGCTGGGATCCCTGGGGCAGTTCTCCTCAGGGTGGAGGGAGATGGGGCTTTCCCCAGTGGCTGGAGTTCTCGAAGGCACACAGGGCTTCTCAGATTAGCTGAAGTGGAGGGGGAGGGGCTGCTCCCCTCAGGGAGCCTGAGGCTAATTTTAATGCCTACACCTTGTTACAGATTCTAGAATTAGACAGAGAGACACATTCATCCTACTTGAGATAATTAAAAGACTTCAGGAAAGGTCTGTCTCACCTGGGTGAAAGGGAAGGGCAGCTCAGCACAGCTTGTCTCAGTGGGCAGCTCAGCTGAGCACAGCTAGACTCAGCTGACAGCTCACTTCAGCACAGCTCCGCTCGGAGGGCAGCTTGGCTCAGCACAGGTTGGCTAAGTGGGAAGCTTGACAAGGCTGCAACTTGACACAGCTGAGAGTGGGGCAGCTGAGAGTAGTGTAGCTGAGAGCAGTAAGATGCTTGCAACAGTGACCCCTGTGACCCAGGAGCACAATTCAACTTTATAAGTTTAAAAATAGGCTACAACATGAGCAAAAAGAAAAAAGGACCCTTACCATTGACAGCTTCTATGGTGAAATGGAAGACCAAAACTCAAACTCATATGAGTTTGTCAAAATGCCTACAAGTGAAGACTCAAGTGGGAAGATGATCTTGTCTCAAGACCAAAAAGCCTTCTTTGAAGGGCTAAAAAAGGCTTTTAAAAACCAAATAATGGGGGGGAGGGGGGCGGGGACAGCTAGGTGACACAGTAGATAGAGCACCGGCCCTGAATTCAGGAGGACCTGAGTTCAAATCCGGCCTCAGACACTTAACACTTACTAGCTGTGTGACCCTGGGCAAGTCACTTAATCCCAATTGCCTCACTAAAAAACCAAACAAACAAAAAACAAATAAGAAAGGTAGAAGGAAAAAAATGTAAAAAGAAATGAGAGAAATGAGAGTTACACTACAAAAAGAAGCACAAATTAACTGAGGAAAACAATTCCTTAAAAAATACAATTGGCCGAATGGAAAAAGATGTGCAAAAGCTTACTGAGGAAAATAATGTCTTAAAAATTAAAATTGAGTAGATGGAAGCTAATAATTCCATGAGACACCAACAATCTGTCCAGCAGAATCAAAAGACTGAAAAAAAATAGAAAAAAAAATGTTAAATACCTCATTGGAAAAATAACTGACCTGGAAAATAGATCCAGGAGAGAAAATATAAAAATTATCAGACAGCCTGAAAGCCATGATCAAGAAAAGAGTCTAGACACAAAATTACAGGAAATTATCAAGGAGAACTGCCTGAAATTGTAGAATCATTGGATAAAATCACCTTTGAAAGAATCCACTGATCACCTTCAGAAAGAGACCCCAAAAGGAAAACTTCAAGGAATATAATAGCGAAAATCCAGAATTAGCAGGTAAAGGAGAAAATACTCAAAGTATCCAGAAAGAAACTATTTAAATATCATGGAGCCACAGTCAGGATTGCACAGGACTTGGCAGCTTCAACATTAAAGGATCAAAGGGCTTGGAATATGATATTTAGGAAGGCAAAGGAGCTTGGATTACAGCCCATAATCAACTATACAGCAAAACTGATCATTCATTCCCTTTCAGCAGATAAGATGGACATTCACTGAAATAGGGGACTTCCAAGGATTCCTGAGAAAAAGACCAGAACTGAACAGCAAACTTGATCTCCAAATACAAGACTCAAGAGAAATATAAAGAGGTAAACAAGGGAGAGGGAAGGTTGTTCAATGAGGTTAAACAGTTTACATCCCTATGAGGAAGGATAATACTTTTAACTCTTGGGATCGGTATCTCTGTTAAGGTATTGTTATTATATTGACTTTGATGTAATGATATAAAGAAACTTAAGGGTCAGAATTAAGGAAGACTAGGAGGAGGAGAGGAAGGTTGAGGTGGAATGGGGTTAATTATATCATATGAAGAGGCACACAAAGAACCCCTTACAATAGAGGGAAAAAAGGGTGGGGTGAGCATTGTTTCAACCTTACTCTCATCAGATTTGTTTCAGGGAGGGAATAAAATATACTCTCATTTGTATAAAGGAACTTAGCTTACACTTTAAGGAAACTCTTTAAGGGGAAGGAGAAAGGGTGGTACTGATAGAAGGAAGGACAGAAGTGGGGAGGGGGCAGGGGGATAGGAAATAAAAGAAAGGGAAGCAGTTAAAAGGAAGAGCAGATTGAGGGAGGTCGTGGTCAGAAGCAAAACACTGGTCAAGAGGAGTAGGGTGGAAGAAGGTGAAAAAAGAGTACAAAAAAAGGGGAAAAGAGGATTTAGGGAAATAAAGAGTTTATATATATATATATTTTTTTTGCAGGGCAATTGGGGTTAAGTGATTTGCCCAGGGTCACACAGCTAGTAAGTGTCAAGTGTCTGAGGCCAGATTTGAACTCAGGTCCTCCTGAATGCAGGGCTGGTGCTCTATCCACTGCACCACCTAGCTGCCCCAAGAGTTAATAATCTTACCTCTGAATGTAAATGGGATGAACTCTCCCATAAAACAGAAGTGAATAGCACAGTGGATTAAAAATCAGAATCCTACAATATGTTTTTTACAAGAAACACTTTTGAAGTAGAGGGATACACACAGAGTAAAGGTAAAAGGTTGAAGCAGAATATATTATGCTTCAGCTGAAGTTAAAAAAGCAGAGGAAACAATTCTTATCTTGGACAAAGCAAAAACAAAAATATATCTAATTAAAAGAGATAAGGAAGGAAACTACATCTTGCTAAAAGGTATGATAGAGGGCAGAGCCAAGATGGCAGAGGAGAGGCTATGACTCCCACAAGCTCCAGATAAACCCATCCATTCACCCCCAAATAATGTGGTAAAAATCAAAACCCAGAACAGCCTAATGCACATAAGAACAGAGTGAGACTATTTCTCTGCAAAAGAGGGCAATTCTGATCACCTACTGATCAGGCTGAACAGCTCAGCACATGGTCTGGACCCAGCCAGGGACACTGCTTCGAGCACATGTCAGAGTCTTCAACACCAGCAGCTTCTGAAGCTCCGATCATAGACTGGTAAGGGGGTTCGGCGGTAGGCCTGGGGTGAAGTGGAGGCAGTATCTACTGGAGTTGGGGCAAAGCTCCCTGAGTCTGAACCAGTGGGCTGAATCAAATGGTGGTGGCCCAGTGGGGCAGGGGTAAAAGCTTGCCAAGCTTCAGACCATAGAGAATCAGAGTTCAATCAGATTTCTGTTTCCGGGTCAAAGAGAAAGTGGCTGTGATTACTCACAAGCCAGGCAGGCTGAGAAGAAGCCCAATCACCCCCTGGGCCATGCTGTAGCACAAACAGTGTGTCCTGGAAGCAGTGCTACACTTTAAGGAGTAAAAAGCCAAGATGAGTAGGCAGAGAAAGCAGAAGACCATCAAAAACTTCTTTGGGGGAAAGGTAGACCACAATACATCCTCAGAAGAAGAAGATAATAATAGGGTCAAAGCTCCAACATCCAAAGCTTCCAAGAAAAATATCAACTGGTCTGAGGCCATGGAAGCTTTCAAAAGGGACTTTGAAGAGAAAGTAGGAGAGATAGAACGAAGATGTAGAGAAAGAGAGGAAGGAATGGAAAGAGAAATGAGAGAGATGCAGGAGAGTCATGAGAAAAAAGTCAACAGTTTGAAAAGCCAAATGGAAAAGGAGATTAAAAAACTGTCTGCTGAAAATAATTGCCTAAGAATTAGGATTGAACAAATGGAAGCTAGTGACCTTATGAGAAACCAAGACAGAGTAAAGCAAATCCAAATGAATGAAAAAATAGAGGGCAATGTGAAATATCTCCTTGGAAAAACAGCTGACCTAGAAAATAAATCTAGGAGAGATAACTTGAAAATCATTGGACTACCTGAAAACCATTACCAAAACAAGAGCTTAGACACCATCTTCCAAGAGATTGGGAGGGAAAATTGCCCAGATATTCTGGAAGCAGAAGCTAAAATAGAAATTGAAAGAATCCACAGAACACCTCCTGAAAGGGATACCAAAAGGAAAACCTCCAGCCAAATTCTAGAACTCCCAGGTCAAGGAGAAAATAATGCAAGCAGCTGGAAAAAAGAAATTTAAATACTGTGGAGCTCCAATAAGGATAAAGCAAGATCTAGCAGCTTCTACATTAAAGCACCGGAGGGCATGGAATATGATATTCCAGAGGGCAAAGGAACTGGGACTACAGCCAAAAATCATGTACCCAGCAAAACTAAGCATCATCTTTCAGAGGCAAACATGGAATTTCAAGGAGAAAGAAGACTTTCAGGCATTTGTTATGAAAAGACCTGAACTGAATAGAAAATTTGACTTTCAAATACAAGACCCCGGAGAAGCATAAAAAGATAAACAGGAAAAAGACTTCATGAGGGATATTAAAAGATCAAACTATTTATATTCCTACATGGGAAGATAATACTTCAAACTCATAAGTAATACCTCAGTAAGGATTTAACAGAGGACACAGGTCTGAACTGAATACGAAGGGATGTTATGTTTTGTTCTGTGTGGGGTGTCTTATGTCGGGGGCCAGATCTGGGCTTGGGGCCTCCTGGGTCCAGGGCTGGTGCATTGTCCACTGTGCCACCTAACTAACCCACAATGACATCCATAAAATAGGGTTGAGGTGTAGGAGAAATAGACTGGGGGAGGGGGAAGGGGAGAGATGGTCTGGGGAGAGGTTGTTCACATGAAGGAAACAAGAAAAAAGCTTATGGAGGGGAGGGGAAGAGGGGGAAGGAATTGGGGAGTGAGTGAACCTTACTATCATCAGAATTGACTCAAAGAAGGACTAATATACATACTCAAGTGGGTATAATAATGTATTTTTGCCCTGAGGGAGGGGAAGGAGATAAGGGGGGGGAGGGGAAGGAGGGAAGGGCAGATTGGGGGAGAGAGCAGTAAAAAGCAAAATACTTTTGAGGAAGGTAAAGATGTTCTGCATAACGGCACAAGTATGACATATTGAATTGCTTGATTTCATAGGGAGGGTTGAGGAGAGAGAGAGGAAGAAAATTTGGAACATAGAATTAGTTCAAAGACTTTAAACTCATCAGAGTTGGCTCATGGAGGGAATAACATTCACACCCAGTTGGGAGGAGTAATCTATTTAACCCTACAGGAATGTATGAGGGGAAGAGGATAAGGAAGGAAGGGTAAAAATAAAAAAAAAAAGGGAGTGCAGAGTAGCAGAGGGGACAGTCAGAAGTAAAACACTTTTGAGGAGGAATAGTTTAAAAGAAGACAGAAAATAGAGTAAATAACATGGGAAGGGAATAGGATGGAGGGAAATAGTTATGATGATTGAATATAATGGCAAAACATGTGGTACCTACTTTGCTGGGCTAATATGAATAAAATTCTTTGTCAAGTTTAAGGTACTTTATTTAGGTTATCATGAACAGGATACTATCAGAAAAACCTGGAAAGACCTACATGAACTGAAGCAGAATGAAATGTACTGTATACAAAATAACAGCAATAGTGTAAGATGATCTGCTGGGAAGCATGTGATTATTTTCAGCAAGGCAATAGTCCAATATAACCCTGAAGGACTTATGAAAATGGCAACCCATCTACAGAGAAAGAAGTGAAAATATCTGAAAATAGATGGAAACACATTTTTTTTCTTTTCTTTTTTTTTTTTTTTTTTTTGGTGAGGCAATTGGGGTTGCGTGGCTCACCCAGGGTCAAGTGGCTGGTGGGTGTTGGTTGTCTGAGGCCAGATTTGGGCTCCAGTGCTCCTGGTTCCAAGGCTGGTGCTCTGTCCACTGTGCCACCTAGATGCCCCTGGAAACACATTTTTAAATTTTTTTTTTCTCTTTGACAATTCCTCAGTCTGAAGCTTTGGGAGTTTTTTTCACTGTTTACCCTCACAACCTAGCTAATGTGGGAATGTTTTCCATGACTACTCATGTATAACTTATTTTGAAATGCTTGTGTTCTAGTGGGTGGGGGGTGGGAATGGAGGAGGAAGAGAAGTTGGAACACAATTTAAAAAAAATTGATGTTAAAATTTGTTTTTACATAGATTTTGGAAAATAAAATTCTATTCAATAAAGAAAAAAAATTAAAAAAAATAAAAGGTCTGATAGATAATGGAGTAATATCAATACCAAACATGTATGCACCAAGTAGTATAGCATCCAAATTCTTAGGGGAGAAGTTACATAAGTTACAAGAAGAAATAGACAGCAAAACTATACTAGTGGGGGATCTGAATATTCCCCTCTTAGAATTACATAAATCTAACCACAAAATAAATAAGAAAGAAGTTAAAGAGGTGAATAGAATGTTAGAAAAGTTAGATATGATAGATATCTGGAGAAAACGGAATGGGGATAGAAAGGAATACATTTTTCCTAGTGGTACATGACATATATTTAAAAATTGACCATGTATTAAGGCACAAAAACCTCATAGTCAAATGTAGAAAGGAAGAAATAGTAAATGCATCATTCTCAGCTCATGATGCAATAAAAATTACATATAATAAAGAGCCAGAGAAAAGTAGACTGAAAATTAATTGGAAACTAAACAGTCTCATCCTAAAGAATGAGTGGGTCAAACAACAAATCATAGAAACAATCAATAACTTCATCCAAGAGAATGACAATAATGAGACAACATACCAAACCCTATGAGATGCAGCCAAAGCAGTGCTTAGGGGAAATTTTATATCCCTAAATGCTTACTTGAATAAAAAACAGAAAGAGGAGATCAATGAATTCAGCCTGCAACTAAAAAAAGCTAGAAAAAGAACACATAAAAAATCCCAAATTAAATACTAAATTAGAAATCCTGAAAATCAAAGGAGAAATTAATAAAATTGAAAGCAAGAAAACTATAGAAATAATCAATATACCTAAGAGCTGATTTTATGAAAAAAAAACACAATAAAATAGACAAACCACTGGTTAATTTGATTTAAAAAAAGAAAGAAGAAAACCAAATAACCAGTATCAAAAATAAAGAGGGTGATCTTACCAACAATGAAGTGGAAATTAAAGTAATAATTAGGAACTATTTTGCCCAACTGTATGCCAATAAATTTAACAATCTAAATGAAATGGACAAATATTTACAAAAATACTAACTGCCGGGGTTAACTAAAAAGGAAATAAAATCCTTAAATAGGCCTATATTAGAAAAAGAAATTGAACAAGTCATTAATGAACTCCCTAAGAAAAAATCCCCAGGGCCAGATGAGTTTATGGGTGAATTCTGCCAAACATTCAAAGAACAATTAATTCTAATATTATGCAAATTATTTGGAAAAATAGGTGAAGAAGGAGTTCTACCAAATTCGTTTTATGACACAAATATGGTGGTGATACCAAAACCACACAGAGCAAAAACAGAGAAAGAAAAATATAGACCAATTTCCCTAATGAATATTGATGCTAAAATCTTAAATAAGATATTAGCATGGAAATTACAGCAAGTGATCACCAGCATAATACACTATGACCAGGTGGGATTTATACCAGGAATGCAGGGCTGCTTCAACATTAGGAAAACTATTAACATAATCAACCACATGAATAAGAAAACTAACCAAAATCATATGATTATCTCAATAAATGCAGACAAAGCTGTTGACAAAATACAGCACCCATTCCTAATAAAAACACTAGAGAGTTTAGGAATAGGTGGAGCTTTCCTTAAAATAATAAGCAGTATCTACCTAAAGCCATCAGCAAGCGTGATATGTAATGGAGATAAGTTAAAGGCCTTCCCAATAAGATCAGGGGTGAAACAGGGATGTCCATTATCCCCTCTATTATTTAATATTGTACTAGAAATGTTAGCATTAATAATCAGAGAAGAAAAAGGAATTAAAGGAATTTGAAGAGGCAAGGAGGAAACAAAACTATCACCCTTTGTAGATGATATGATGGTATCCTTAGAAAATCCTAGAGAATCAACTCAAATATTACTTGAAAAAATGAACAACTTTAGCATAGTAGCAGAATATAGAATAAATCCACATAAATCATCAGCATTTCTATACATGACCAACAAATCCAGCAGCAAAAGATAGAAAGATAAATTCCATTTAATGTAACAGTAGATAATATAAAATACTTGGGAGTCTACTTGTCAAGACAAACCCAGGAACTATATGAACACAATTACAAAACACTTTTCACACAAATAAAATCAGATCAAATAATTGGAAAGATATCAATTGCTCATGGATAGGCAGAGCTAATATAGTAAAAATGACAATTCTACCTAAATGAATTTACTTATTCAGTACCATACCAATCAGACTACCTAAAAATTATTTTATAGAGCTAGGAAAAATAATAACAAAATTCATATGGAAAAAAGTCAAGAATATCAAGGGAAATAATGAAAAAAAAAACTCACAGGAAGGTGGCTTAGCTGTTCCAAATCTGGAGCTTTACTATAAAGCGGCAGTCATCAAAACTATCTAGTACTGGCTAAGAAATAGAATGGAGGATCAATGGAATAGGCTAGGCACAGGAGACACAGTAGTAAATGACACTAGTAATGTAGTGTTTGATAAACCCAAAGACTCCAGTTTCTGGGATAGGAACTCAGTATTTGACAAAAACTGCTGGGAAAACTGCAAGATTGTATGGCAGAAATTAGGCATAAACCAACATCTTACACCTTATACTAAAATAAGGTCAAAATGGGAACATGATTTAGACATAAGAAGTGATACCACAGGTAAATTAGGAGAGGGAGGAATAGTCTACCTTTCAAATCTTTGGAAAGGAGAACAGTTTATGACCAAACAAGAGATAGAGAATATTATGAAATGCAAAGTGGATGATTTTGATTACATTAAATTAAAAAAGTTTTTGTACAAACAGAAGCAATGCATCCACAATTAGAAGGGATGCAGAAAGCTGGGAAACAATTTTTATGGCCAGTACTTCTGTTAAAGGTTTCATTTCTAAAATATTTAGGGAACTAAATCAAATCTATAAGAATCCAAGTCATTCCCCAATTAAGAAATGGTCATAGGATATGAACAGGCAGTTTTTTGATGAAGAAATCAAAGCTATCTATTCCCAAATGAAAAAATGTTCTAAATCACTATTGATTAGAGAGATGCAAATTAAAACAACTCTGAGGTACCACCTGGCACCTATCAAATTGGCTAATATGACAAAAAAGGAAAATAATAAATGTTGGAGAAGCTGTGGGAAAATTGGAACGCTAATGCATTGTTGGTGGGGCTGTGAACTGATCCAACCATTCTGGAGAGCAATATGGAATTATGTCCAAAGGGCTATAAAGCTGTGCATACCCTTTTACCCAGTGTGAGATTAAAATTGGATATTAGATCATAAATCTCCCCTACTTAACTTTTCCTTTAATTTATCTCCCAGACTAGTAAATGGAAGAAGCTTCTGGTTTTCTAGATAGAGCCTTTATTGTATATAAGGTGTTGTTGATTAGAAGGATAGGAAAATAGAAATACAATACAAATCGTCTTAAATCTAGGCTTAGTCTATATTCCTTATAAAAACTCACCAAACCGAAAAGGCCACCTTTGGAGAGAGGGAGACCATCTGTGCCGCGCCGCCAGGTGTCCCGCCAAGCAGGCAAAAAGGCCTACTCTCATACTCTCCACCCCGGAAGTCAAAAACCCGGCAGGCAGTCTGACATGCGCAGCAGGCGGACTGTTCATCTCCTCCCCAAAAGGGTGGTCCTTGAAAAACTGGCGTCTTTCAGTTATCCTAACCGACTGTTAAAAACTTTCATATTTTACCACACCAGCAATACCATTTTTGGGTCTTTCCCCCAAAGAGATCATAAAAAAGGAAAAGGACCCACATGTACAAAAATATTTATAACTGCTCTTTTTGTGGTGGCAAGGAATTGTAAATTGAGGGGTTGCCCATCAATTGGGGAATGGCTGGACAAGTTGTGGTATATGAATGTAATGAAATACTTTTGTGGCATAAGAAATGATGAGCAGGCATATTTCTGAGAAACCTAGAAGGACTTGTGTGAACTGATGATGAGTGAGAGGAGCAGAACCAGAAGAACTTTATACACAGTATCATCAAAATTATGTGTTGATCAACTGTGGTAGACTGGATTCTTCTCACCAATAAAATGATACAAGAAAGTTCCAAGGGACTTATGATGGAAATGGCTCTCCAAATCCTGAAAAAAAGAAAAGAACTGTGGAATATGGATGCTGATTGAACCATACTATTTCTTTTGCTTTTCGTGCTGTTGTGTTTCTACTTTGAGGTCTTTCCTTATTGCTGTGATTCTTCTCTTATAACAAGACTGATGCAGAAATATGTTTAATGTTGTTATGTATGTATATATATATATATGTATATATATATATATATATATATATATATATATATATATATATATATATATATATATGTATGTATGTAAAACCCATATCAGATTGCCTGCTACCTAGGGGGGGGGAGGGGAGGGAGGGAGAAAAATTAGAAATTGGAAATCTTATATAAACAAATGCTGAAAACTATCTCTACATGTAACTGGATAATAATAAAATACTTTTATTTTAAATAATAAAGAATAAAACCAAATTATTAGTATCAAAACTGAAAAGGGTAAATTCAGCACCAATAAGAGAAAATTAAAGCAATTAAAAAAATACTATAGAGCATAGGAATAGGTGGAACTTTCCTTAAAATAATAAGCAGTTTCTACCTAAAATCATCAGGAAATATTATATGTAACAGTGATAAGTTAGAGGCATTCCCAATAAGAATATGGGTTAAACAGGGATGTCCATTATCACCTCTGTTATTTAATATTGTACTAGAAATGTTAGTTATAGCAATAAGAGAAGAAAAAAGTATTAAAGTAATTAGAAAAGGCAAGGAGGGAACAAACCTATCACCCTTTGCAGATGATATGATGGTACACTTAAGAGAATCCTAAAGAATCAACTAAAAATCTGCTTGAAATGATTAACAACTTTAGCAAAGTTAGAGGACATAAAATAAATCCACATAAATCAATCAGCATTTCTATATATGAACAAAAAATCTCAGCAGCAACAGATAGAAAGAGAAATTCCATTTAAAGTAACATTGGACAATATAAAATACTTGGGAGTCTACCTGCCAAGAAAAACCCAGGAACTCTATGAACACAATTACAAAGCACTTTTCACACAAATCAAATCAGATCTAAATAATTGGAAAAATATCAGTTACTCATGGATAGGCTGAGCTAATATAATAAAAATGACAATTCTACTTAATTTAATTATTCAGTGCAACACGAATCAGACTACCTAAAAATTATTTATAGAGTTAGAAAAAATAACAAAATTCACCTGGAAAAACACAAGTTCAAGAATATGAAGGGAAATAATGAAAAAAAAAATGCACAGGAAGGTGGTCTACCCATACCAAATTGGAAGCTATACTTTGAAGTGGCAGTCAACAAAACTATTGGTACTATCTAAGAAACAGAGTGGTGGATCAATGGAATAGATTAGGCACAGGAGACACAGTAGTAAATTACTATAGTCATCTACTGTTTGATAAACCCAAAGACTCCAGTTTCTGGGATAGGAACTTAGTATTTGACAAAAACTGCTAGGAAAACTGGAAGACAGTATGGCAGAAACTAGGCATAGACCATCATCTTACACCTCATACAAAAATTAGGTCAAAATGGGTTCAAGATTTAGACATAAATTTTGATACCATAGATAAATTAGGAGAGGAAGGAATAGTTTACCTCTCAGATCTATGGAGAGGAAAACAATTATGTCCAAATAAGAGATAGAGAATATTATGAAATGGATGGTGGAAAACTTGGATCACATTAAATTAAAAAGCTTTTGTGCAAACAGAAATGATGCATCCAAAATTAGAAGTGAGGCAGAAAACTGGGAAACAATTTTGCCAGCCAGCATTTCTGAAAAAGCCTCATTTATGAAATTTAAAAGGAACTAAATCAAATTTATAAGAATCCAAGTCATTCCCCATTTGAGAAATGGTCAAAGGATATGAACAGCAAGTTTTCTGATGAAGTCAAAGCTATCTATTACCTTATGAAAAAATGCTCTAAATCACTATTGATCAGATAAATGCAAATTAAGACAACTCTGAGGTACTACCTCACACCTATCAGATTGGCTAATATGACAAAAAAAGGAAAATAATAAATATTGGAGAAGCTGTGGAAAAATTGGAACACTAATGTATTGTTGGTGAGCTCTGAACTGATCCAACCATTCTGGAGAGCAATTTGGAATTATGCCCAAAGGGCTATAAAGCTGTATATACCTTTTGATGGATGGATGGATGGATAGATGAAAGAAACAGATGATAGAAAGAAAGAGACAAAGAGATATGAACAGACTGATCAAATTAACACTCATCTCCTTTATACGGTAAGTTCTCTGCCCTGTTGCCAAAAACAAACAAACAAAAAACACCAAAAAAAACCCCAACTGTATGCCTATATTTTTTATTACACTCATATCATAGAGACTATTATGCAATGGGTGCATCTGATAAATAAGACAAAGAAGTCAGTTTATAAGATGTCTGTTTCAGGCAACATTAAAAGATCCAAGCTGCCAAATAGTCACAGAATAGCTAGTTTTAGACAAATGTTAAATTGAAGTATTCTTTCTTATGTGGTCAAATCTCCTTTCAATGTACACATTTCATGCAGAAATTGAGACTTTCTTTTTATTTAAAATTATTGTTTTAAAAATGCTCATATTATTTATTATGAGGGGGGAATATCCCATTTCTTACATAAGAAGGAAAATCAAACCACATATGAGTGAATGAGAATCAAAATTATATTCTTATTTTCTTTTTAATGTAGTGCTGAAATTCAAAAAGATATCAAACTATTGCTGCTTGAGAGACTTGTTTGTTTTGTAATTTTACACAGTCAACTATTTCACATTATTTGTAGTTTGCTTATTTTTCACAAGGTATAATGCAAAAATTCAGTGTGATTTAAGATTCCTTCTCAAAGATAAATATTTTCCACTGCCAATTTTATTGCAGCAGCTTTATTTGTGTTTGGGATCAAGAATGTAGATACTTTAGAAATGTCCCAAATGTCATGATGTATATATTACTCTATAGTTGTATTCACCCAGGCAAGATTTTAGGAAAATTCTCTTGGGTTCCTCTACGTAAGAAAATAACTTTCTAAGCAAATATCATAGAATCACAGAATTGAAGTTTTGTTGGGCCCTTATGGGTCCAACTCTTCCAACTTATCCTTTTTATAATTGTGACAGCTTTTTTTCAGTGGCTAAGAACACTAGACCTACTAACTGTATAACCTTGGGTTTACCACTCAACTTTGGCTTGCCTTAGTTTCCTTAGATGTAAAAATGGGGATATCCTTGTAGGGCTTATGTACTTAGCATAGTACCTGGCACAAAATGCATCTTATATAAATGCTATTTAATTCCCTCTTATAATCCAAAAATGTTTCAATTCTTTTTCTCTAGTTCTTATGAAAAACAGGAAAACAAAATGTAAAATACTTTGAATCAGTAGATATGAGGGACTCTACACAGTTGGACCTTGGGTAAGACAGAAACAGCTGTCACAGTCAGCTTCAAGGCCCTTTGGATGTAGCATTTCTAGCCTGAGGTGTATCTCCCTTCCCTTAGCCATGCAAATAACTTTTTTTAAATGAGTTTCTAGGTTTCTGAGACATTTGGGTGAGATAAAATTCCTGAAACTGATTTATAGAGGTAAAAAGCTAGTCATGCTCTGGAATGATTGCATGCCAACGCAAGGGATGATTCTCTAGGGTTCAGTGATTTAACACCACTATTTACTGAAATGAAAAACTGCCAGGCCAGAGGTGTAGCCTATTAAAGGTGCTGAGTTATCTACTTTCTGCAATAATAGCTCAGAGTTCTTGAGATATACCATTGCAACTCAATAGCTACCTTCAATATAAAATTTAAAGTCTATAAGTAAGCTTATAATAACTAGAAAGAAAAAATCTGGGGACATCATTTGGCCACACAAGTAAGGTTCACCATTCTTAATAGCAGTAAAAGGCTCAATTGAAAGTTTTAAAAGTCTAATGAAATAAACTGCGTGACCTTATTGGTATCTGAGTCAAAATGAGAATTATCCAAGGAGTGTTTGCTTGGAATAACAAACTCACTCACAATCAGTAACATATTGTAGACCTGTTTATGCACATAAGATGATGAAAACCAGTCATTCCAAGAAGGAGCTGATGGGCAGTGACTGAGTTTTATATAGTATACTCTTTCTGACTATAGTAAGGGCTAAGAATGTTTGAATCTTACAATTTTGGGCAAAGCATTGTAATTTACAGAAGCTGTTAAGCAAAATAGAGGATTTTTCTTCTCATTTTATTAATCCTGATCTTTAAAAAAATCATTCTATCTCACCCCTTCTTTTATTTTATTGTGTTTATGGATATATCTTTAAAGGAATTCATTTGTGTTGGCATGAACATTACACTGTGTTATGTTAAAAATCAGGGTGATCTCTTCATGGGTGGTAAGACATATCATGGTGGAGGAAACAAGATAATTCCCAGTAATAATCTGTACACAAGAAGTGTCATAAAAGACATGTATCACAGGGAAAGGAGGTGGTCTTATCCTATATCAAGATCAAAGAATAATAAATGAAACTATAAAATTTTTAAAAAGACTTCAAGTAATCCTTCCTACAGATTCTATCATAGAATATAGATGAAAATGCCAGAGGAAGAGTTGCAGTCTGAGTTAATATAAGGAGTACTGATGATCCCTCATAAGTAAACAAAAGGATATTTACTTAATCATAGAAGAAGAAAGATATTCAATAAGGCTAAGACCTTAGGATCCCTTGAGTTGACTTAGCAGATTTAAGCTCACCATGTTATCCACCATGATCCACCAAACATTAGGGAGGCATTTAGAAATTTTCATGGTTGTTTTATACTCAGCCAATTAGAAAGTGATATCAGTAGTCTGAATGTTTAGTCCCACAAGACAACCTAGTTTTGCAGTGGATCTCAACACCCTTTTGGGGTTTTTTGTTTTGTTTTTGGTGAAGCAATTGGGGTTAAGTGACTTGCCCAGAGTCACACAGCTAGTAAGTGTCAAGGGTCTGAGGCCAGACCTGAACTCTTGAATCCAGGGCTGGTGCCTTATCCACTGCACCACCTAGCTGCCCCTCTCAATACCTTTTAAGAGAAAAAGCTAAATTAACTTGCTTGAAGACAAGTATTAAGATACTTATCCTATCACATTTGTATTCAAGTATTCGAATGATTGTCACATGGAAAGTCAAATCAATTTAACAAACTTTTTAAAGCAGCAGACATGCTACCAAATAGAGATACATAGACAGACAAAAACAAAACAAAACAAAACAAACAAACAAAAACTCCTGACAAAAATAGTACTTAACCCCAAGGAGGAGTTAAAATGCAAATTGTACAAATAAGATATATACCTGAGAAACTGGAGATAAGCTCAGAGGAAAAGCACTAGCATGGATCAGGAAAAGTCTCTTGTAGAACATTGTATTTTAATTGAGACTTAAAGGAAATCAGGGATTGACAGAGGTAAAGAGTCTTAGAATAGAAGTCAAGGAAGTAAGTTGGAGAAAATTCACAATCATTGAGTGCCTTAGATAAGAAACTCACACCAGTAACCCCTATGTTCAGCATCACTGAATCATCAAATATGTGGATGAGGAAAAATCTGATAAAACTGAGGAAGGGGCAGGTTTTGAAGGCTTATTTTTTTTTTAAGTGAGGCAATTGGGGTTAAGTGACTTGCCCAGGGTCACACAGCTAGTAAGTGTCAAGTGTCTGAGGCCAGATTTGAACTCAGGTACTCCTGACTCCAGGGCCGGTGCTCTATCCACTGCGCCACCTAGCTGCCCCGAAGGCTTATTTTTGATACTGGAGTCATTACATAGCCATTGGAATTTATTTATTAGAGGGTGATGATCAAATCTGAATTATAATTTGTTGGGCTTTTTTCTAGTTTTTTTCTTTTTTCTTTTTTTTAAGTTTCATACCTAATTTGATTATTCTTCCTTCCATCCTTCCTTCCTTCCTTCCTTCCTTCCTTCCTTCCTTCCTTCTTTCTTTCCTTCCTCCTTCTGTCCATCCATCCTTCCTTTCTTGCTTTCTCTCCTCCTTGCTTTTTGTGAACTATGTGAGAAAATAATGGGGTTCTATGAGACTCAGAGAGCCTAGAAAATATTGAATGGAAATAAAAAGCCATATATTTATTTCTCAACTCTGAATGACCAAAAAATTGATTATACATTAGAAGAAGGGTTTATAGGTTTATACCTCTATTACTATTTAAGGAGTTATTTTGTTAACCAGTGTTTTATAATTTTTTAAACCAAATTGTTGAATCTTTTTTCATCATTCTTATATAGCTCTCATTTTGATTTCCACTTTTCTTCTATACTTCTAATTTGTTTTTATTTTTTCCTCTTTTTAAATTTCTCTTTAACTCTCTTGAGGATTCTTATTGGGTTATATCCAATTTGCATTATTCTCTTGAGGATTGACTTATAAATATGTTTGAGTTATTTCTTGTTCTATGTTTGTGTCATAATTATCCCTGTCACCATAGTAACTCTTTATTGTTGATTTCTTGTTTGCTTCATTGCTTATTCTTTCAATCTACTTCTTATCTTTGGATTTTATGTTAGTGGCAGTCTCAGTTCATTTCTGGAGGGCTATCTGGCTTGACCTAATTGGCTAGCATCATTCAAATCTATTGGTTTACTAGACTTGAGGATGGTGGTCTATGAGCTAACTTCCTTTAGGAAATCAGGAAGTTCAATCTACATTTCCTTAGAAAGATCAGCCAGGCTCTCCGTGTCTCATAGAACCCCATTATTTTCCCACATAGTTCACAATTGAGATGCCTATAAAACTGACTACATGACAAAGTACTTCATTCTCATGAGTAACAACAATAGTTATACTGATAATAATAATAGGCAGAATTTATATTACAATCTAATGTTTGCAAAACTCTTTGTAAATATATTATTTTATCCTCACAACAACTCTGGAAGTTAGGTGGTATTATAATCCCCACTTTATAAATGATGAAACTGAGGCTGACTAAAGTAAAATGATTTACTCAGGGTCACATACATAGGAAGTTTCTGAGGCCAAACTTGAATTCAGGTCTTCTTGATTCCTGATTCAGTGGTCTATTGACTGTAGAGGCATCTAGAAAATGCAGTGGACAGAATGAAGGGTCTGGAGTCAGGAAGATTCATCTTCCTGGATTCAAATGGAAAAGTCACTTAACCCTTTTTCCTTCAGTTTTCTCATCTTTAAAATTAACTGGAGAAGGTAACTGCAAACCATTTAAGTGTCTTTGCCAAGAAAACCCCAAATGTTGTCAGGAAGAGTCAGACATGACTTGACTGAAAATGACTGAAAAAGAACAACAAATTCATATTACCAACTAGCTACTTCTGTCTCTGTAACAATTCATGGATTAGTATAATTAACCTTCATAGAACAGATATAAAAAAGTAAAGAGAAGGGTTAGAATTACCTAGCCAGCCACAGAATGAATCTCCTGCAATTGTTCTATTTTGAGTAGGACACGTTATTCAGATCATCTATTTCCTCCTTGGATTTCCATGCTTTTGTTGCCTTCTATTTTACCTTAATTGTATCTTTGAAAATCTTAGCCATCAATTATTTTCTTTTAAAGCAGCCCATTGCCTACCTGTAGGTGGTAAACCTAACCAGTTGAGTTCTTGATGTCTCTTCTAGCCCTGGTAATCAATAGAGAACTTTTTAATTCAACACACATAAATGCTTAAATAGATCTGAGCCTTAAGCTTCTACTTGTGTGCCGCTATCTTCTTAGTCTGGCTCAACATTCATTTCTGCCATCTAGTGCTGTAATTGGACCCAGGGCTGAATAAATAACAATAGTTGGAATAACAGATGTGACTACTTAGGTTTAACAAGATGGTTATTGAACATTTAATTAAAATCAAAGTGATAATAAGGACATATTTCCTGAGGTTTAATCAAGTTGTAAAACATTCCTAGTCTACCAAATAATTCATTCAATGAAAATTAAACATATTTAAATATATATAAATATAAATATATAAATGTGTGTATATACACACACTAACACATACATATATACACATGTGTGTGTATTTATTGTTAGTTCAAATTAAATGAAAAGCCCACCAGGATTCCCTGGCTTAGTGAGGTAATCTTTAGAAGAAAAGTACAAGCAGCATAGCATATAGCATCTCTTTTTCCTTCAGTTGACATCTTTCTAGTCTAGGATTTAGGAAGAAAGTATTGCATGTACTGGAAAACACAGTGGAACCCCAAACCCTAGACTCTGTTCCTGAGTCTTTCCTTAATTCAATAAGTTAATATAGCCATTGTTGATTTCTTTGGGCCTCAGTTTCCTCATTTTGAAGATAAAACGTGTTGAATATAATGATCTCTACATTCTCCTCTGTCATGTAACAGTTTGTGAATCCTACCTCTTGCTACTTCCTGTTTGGAGCCTCAGTGAATAAAATAGTGTCATAGTCTTGGGGAATTACAAAATATTTTAACAACAAAAATGTCTATAATATCATTGCAAAATTTAAAGTGGCAATAAGTTTGGGTTGTAGGGGTAAAGAGTTGAAAGAACATCTGGAGATGCTGAAATAACCTGCATTCATTTATGTTATTTAAGTTGTAAAATCATATTCAATCTTGACCCACTCAGGAAATCTAACATAAACGTCCTGCTGATTTTGACAGTCATACAGCAAAAACACCCTCTAATGAGCATTTAATAGTCACCAAAAGTTTTGCATTAAGTACAAAGCCCTTTTGATTACTTATTCCACTAATTTAAAGTAAATGCTTTTACAGATGGCATCTGTTAGGCCGCAGAGCGTGTGCTGCATTCATATGTAGTCATTGGAAATAGATTCCAGCTTTGGCATAAAGATTGTACAGAAAAGATCAAACACGAAACACTGAGTAAACATTTACCAGTGATATATTTTTCTTCAAATCTCTTCATAAATACTTATCCAATAACAAAGTACAATGCTTAGGGTCTATGCAGTAATTTAGAAATACCTTGGCAAATTAACACCTACAGCAAAATGATGTAGACAAAGAAAGTGAACTCTCCATTTGGTTTCCCATCTTCCCTGGGTATAGAAGAATATAATATTTCAGTCCCCTTCAAACTGTATTATATTACAAACATGAAAAATGCCATGAAATGTTTTCAGATGTTAGTGCCTATTGGGAAAATAACAATGACACATTAGAATGAAAATCCCAAGATATTACTTTATAGATAGATGAGTCTACAATTTTGCGTGTGTTTTAAATTATTTCCATAAGATATCAGCTGATGTTATACCAAAGGTTTATCTTAAATTGAATAAATTTGGAGAATTATGTGGAATGAATGAATTTATAACTAGGAAATATCTCAGCCTGGGTGAATGTGTCATAAACTGGATTGTCCCTGTACCTAAGTTAGTTCCTGTTAGCCAAGATGGGAAGTGCATTGCCTTCTTCTGGTCGATAGGGTATGATTTAGTGTGGCAGTTCTCTTAATGTTTCCTGAGCTACTCAGAAGAGTTATTGAGCCTCCTGATTGCTAATAGGCTATAGCTTAGAAATTGGGAGAGTCGAGTTCATAAAGTATCGAATTTGGTCCTTCTGATGTGTAAGTTACACTCTGGTTGTAAGTTTCATACCTCTCTAAGCATATCCATGAAGCCTCCACAGTTGCCAAATTTACAGCTAGGAAAGGAATAGCAATGACACTGTGAAAACCTGATTCTAAATTTAGTAAGACAGGGGAATGTTATAAATATTCGCAATGTTGTAATTGTGCAACATTGATCTCTAATGTCATTTTATTAAAAATGCAGTGAAGTCACATTATAACAGTGCTGTAGATGGATAGGAATAATGTGCTAGAAGTCTACCATTTTATGTCAGACACTTACATCATTATATTTAATAGGATTGTTGTATTTAGAAGAGCACCTTAGCACCTTAGAGATCTAGTCCAAACTTCTTTATTTTTCAGACAAGGCAAATAACATTCAGAGAGGTTAAGTATTATTTATCTAAGATCACAAAGGCAATAAAAGGCAGGTTGGAATTTAAATCTCAGTATTCTAATCCAATTTTTTTTTTCTGTTGAACATTGCTTCCTACATATACACATACACACACACTCACACAGACAGACACACACATGCACACACAGACACACTGTTTTTGTTCTAGATTTGAATTTTAATATTCTCTATTCAATTTGTCTAAATTGTGTTGTTTTTCTTTATTATTTATAATAATTGGACCTCCATTAATATCTTCCCTTGATGCCTCATTATGACATAAAAGTGACCCTGGGTATCTTTCATATCTACATCTATGATCCTGGGTTGTATTATGTATTGACATGTTCTTTTCATTGATACTGTGAAAAGAGTAAAAACACTGTATACAGTTATTCAACACCCTCTGTGGGGACAATCTATTATAGCTTAAGGAAATATAGTGGAGGTAGATAGGGAATTGAGAGCTAATTCTGCTTAATTCGCTATTTACTTCCTAGAGCTAAATCTGCTAACCAACCAAAAAAATTGCTAAACTGAACATATATATATATATCCTTTGCCTCAGTTATATCAATACTGGGCCTATACCCCAAAGAGATGAAAAAGAAAAGGAGGAAAGAGGAAAAATATATAAAAAAAATATGTATAGCAGTCCTTTTTTGTGGTGACAAAGAATCGGAGACCAACACTGTCTTTTCATATTATAGAACATCTGAATAATTATAGTATATGAATGCAATGCAACTGAGGCCTTCACAAAATGATGCAGAGTGAAATAAGCAGAACAAGATAAAAATTTACACAATAACAATAACACTATTGTTGTAAAATCTTTCAATAAATGGAATGATAAGCCACCAGCTCCTAAGACAGGTGAAACATGATACTCACTTCCTGAAAGATATATGAATTTAAATAAGAGAGATAGACATATATTGTTGAGCATGAGCAGAATGGAAATTTGTTTTGCTGGTCTATGCAAATTTATGATGAAGTTTTTATTTTTTTTCTTTGTTGTTATGGAGGAAATGGCAGTGGAAGGGATGGATAGGAAAATCATAGAAAACAAATAAATAAATTTACTGTAAAAATAAATCTTCAGGGGCAGCTAGGTGGCGCAGTGGATGGAGCAAGGGCCCTGGAGTCAGGAGTACCTGAGTTCAAATCCGGCCTCAGACACTTAACACTTACTAGCTGTGTGACCCTGGGCAAGTCACTTAACCCCAATTGCCTCACAAAAAAATAAATCAATAAATCTTCATTGATTACACCCCTTTACGATAAAGACTACCCTTCCTTATATATGTATATATATATATATATATATATATATATATATAGAGAGAGAGAGAGAGAGAGAGAGAGAGAAAGAGTGAGAGAGAGAGAGAGAGAGAGTTTCACATTTCCCCAGTGCTAATTTTAGAGTTGACTACATAGCACATGAGTACTATGAAAAGCTTGCGACTTCCCAGGGTTCGTCTTTTGGAGAATTAAATTTGGTTAGTGACAAGCAATGCTGCTTGGTAGCTAAATACATATACAAACATGTAACCTCCTGAGCAAAAGGACAATCATTTTAATTTAGTATTGATAGTATAAGGAATAAGCCATAGATAATTAGGCAAGCCTAATGTACTAGCGATATTTGTGCAATCTGACATAAAATAATAATTTTAAGTACTTCATAAAATTTATAAAGAGCCTTGGTCATGACAAGGCTGTGATTAATGCAGTGTGGTCCAGAGGAAAGAGAGCTAGCACTAGACTCAGAGAACTCACCTAGGTTCAAATCTTGTCTCTGCCAAATTGTGTAACTTTACCCTTCTTAGCGTCAGTTTCTTCATCTGTAAAAGAAAAATGTTCAACAAGGTGACCTTTGATGTCCCTTCTAGTTCTCTGATCTTATAAATATTTCCAGAAATACGTGATTTGCTAATTTTATAGATTAAATTTACCCAGGGTTACATAGGTAGTAAGTAGTAGATTCAGAATTAGAGATCTGAGTCTAATGTCTAAATACATTGTCCTTCACTCTATAGCCCACTGTCTTTTTTTGGGGGGGGGCAACAATGAGGGTTAAGTGACATGCCCAGGGTCACACAGGTAGTAAGTGTCAAGTGTCTGAGACTGGATTTGAACTCAGGTCCTCCTGAATCAAGGACCAGTGCTTTATCCACTGTACCACCTAGCTACACACCCACACACACACTGTCTTTCAATAGACATGGCTTCTATGCACACTTATTACCTCCTCTATTGTTCATCTGTGAGTTAAAATAATTTATTGAATTATATTTTAAACCCAATTAGAACCTGCTATATCATGTTTCATTAGCTTATGGCATTGTATTTCAAGAGAGTTATATCATATTGCAGTTGCAATGCGTAAATGAGTTTCTCTATGTGAAAGACTCTTTGATTTAGTGTCCAGGGTCCTCTTCATTTTGTTTCACTCCCATGTTGGATTTTGTAGCCATGGGGAATCATGTAAATGGAACTGATTTAACCCTGAAACATGTGAACTGAACAAGTAGGTAAAGGCTCTATTGTGAATAGCCCAGCAACTTTACTGAGCATCAAAAGATCCAACCAATGGACTCACCAATGCCTGGTCCAAATTGCTACATCTCACTTGCCCTTTGATTATGTACCTAGACCTTCAGTAGCACCTTCCTAATTATCAGACTAAATATTAGGGGACTCATTGGTCTTAAGGAACTTATTTGATTTTATGCTAATTGTCCCAAAGGTATCACAAATCAATTCTGAAATATTTGCGAATTTTCCTTTGGCCTCAGTTCTAGGACTAGGTCATTTATTTGCTAGTGGATGAAGCTAACTGAAAAATAAAACACAGGGAGGCAACTAGGTGACACAGTGGATAAAGGATTCAGGCCTTGGATTCAGGAGTACCTGAGTTCAAATCCAGCCTCAGACACTTGACAGTTACTGGCTGAATGACCCTGGGCAAGTCACTTAACCTTCATTGCCCCTCCAAAAAAAAGAAGAAAAGAAAAGTAAAACACTGGGGAAAACCCATGGTATATTATCCATTATCAAAATAACTGTTGACTTCATAAACTTTTGGAGGAACTCTGATGATGTTCAAGGGAAGTAACTTTAGCATGCATTGACATCATAATAAGTTTTGCTGTACTAACCAAGTGATTTTGAAGACTATCTTTGATGAGTTTTGTAGCAGAATCGTGAGCATCTTCAAAAATGTCATCAACATTCATATTATCTTTGTTTGATAAAAAGAATAACAATTAACTAATTATTACTATTTATATATTACTTTAAGATTTGTGAAGTGCTTTCCGTATATAATTTTATTTAATATCTTCATTTTCATCTGAAGACACCAGGGTGGTTATCAGTTGTCAGTGTAGATGTGAACAGGGATTTCTCTTATGTAGAATATCTTTAGGGTTCAGATTTGAAATAGGTTTAGAGCTCTGTTTATACTGCTTTCCTAGGGCCCTTAGGCTTATTTTTCTACTGATGGGACTTGCTCAGCAGTTTTTGTGGGTGACAGCAAAAATGGTAGTTATGTTATTCACAGGGGTTGCTCAAGTTGCTATAGTGAGGCAGGAAGGAGGGAGAATCATAAGGAAGTTATTGTTAATCACAGGGCTCTGGGTTCAGTGTACTGGGCTTTCTCCATCTAGGTCCAAGGGGAAAATGTGGCCAAGGTGGTGGTGGTGGTGGTTTGATTCATGTATAATATCTCTCCCTAAGGATCACATTGCTTTCTCTGAACCCAGGAAGGCAAAGTCATTGAATCCATTTATTCATTGTATACCAGAGTCAATGTACAAAAGTGTTTTTTTTTAACCAGATTTTTTTCCTCTCGTGTAAAATATTTGAATTATTTCTTGCTTTCTTCTCTCCATCCCCCCTCTCCCACTCCCTTTCCTCTCCTCTTATGTCTCTTTTCTTTCCCTTTCTCTCACTTCCCTCCCCTTTCCTTTCTTTCTCTCCCCTCCCCTCCTGTCCTGTCCTTTTCTTTGTTCTCCTGCCCCTTTTCCTCTCCTCTGGTCTTCTCTTGTTCACAAAACCAGTAGAGTCATTGGTTCCATAATGAAACACCTGGTAGAATTTCATAAAGCGATCTATCACCAAATAACTATTCATTGCCTCACATTTGTCTATCTGTAGTAAGTTAATTTTCTTTCTTTCTTTATCATTTTTCTTCAGACTGATTTTTGTTATTGTTTTTAACCACAGCATTATAAAAACAATTCAAGTGAGTCCGAGTTTCTCCTCTTGCAATAGTCCCATTTGGAGCATATTAATGAAAAGCCTCACATTCATTCTGTGCTAAGATGCAGGCATTCACTTTTTCTGATGCACTGGGGAGTAGTAACCCGGATGTTAAGATTATGCGTCTGAGAGAAGCTCTAAGCATCAGGTATTAGCTTTACCTGCCATGAATCTAATTCATCCTTTTACTTCTGAAAATTTCCTACACACTAGAGGAGAGGAGATACATAAAAGAATTGATACTAGAAATCTGAAGACTACAGGATCTGGGAGAAATGATTAAATGTTCCATAATACCATATATTTTGCTAGGTCAATGGAAGTGATTTTTGAGCAGACGTCTATTCCAATAACAATGCTGACAATCCACTTAAGTACCCTTACCCTTTCTTTCACCCTCCACAAGCCTCCTAAATTTTTAGAAATCTACTTCATAACCTAATCAGGGTTCCCAATCCTGGATAGACCAGCTGTTCCCTTCTAATCTTTTGAGTTCCACAGATGCCCAAGTTCCTGAGGAGAAAAATGTATGTTGAGAGATATATGAGTAGACGAAGCTTTCTCCTATAGGTGTTGGTTATAATAACAACTACTGTAGAATATTCAGCTAAAAAGGACCTCAGAGAATCCAAACATCTTATTTTACACATGAAGACACTGAGACCAAAACAGTATAATTGCTAGTTACTATTATCCAAACTGATATCTATTTATTCTTGGTTAATACTGCAAAATGCATTCTTAAAAAATAATTTAATCCCTAAGTATAATCAGTACTCATATGAATACTACATATTTAGTAGCAGGTTGGGTATGCTGATCTTGCCTCAGTTTCCAAGTGAATTGACACATTTATCATTTCAGTGAATAAAATACTCATGCTTTAGAAAGGAGAGGGTTATCCTAGACTTTAAACTGTATTTTCTAATTATTATTAGATATTTATCCTTTTAAAGCTTGTCTAAACTCAATAAAGACATTGTGAGAAGAAACAGGTGAAAAGGCAAGGAATAAAGGAAGTCAATTTAAATGAGAATCAGAACTTAACATACTGTAAAACCATTGGGTTGCAAACTTTATTGATCATGTGCACAATCAATTTATTAAAAAAAATAGGGAAAGTACTTCCCTGAAGAAATTTATATTTATTTAAAAATCTTATAAATGTTGTACCATATTAAATCATATATATGCATATACATATATTTTAACATTTATGCAAAAATAAAAATTGTCTTTCATTTTTAAAGTTGGAAAGTAAAAATTATTAGATAAAAATAAAAGTGGATCCTAGAGTTGATAAAAAGCAAATGAAATGTATTGGCTAGTCATATGGTTAGACTTATTCTCCCAGAAAAGTCCCTTTGTCAGCATTATGGAGGAAGGATCTGGAAATGGAGAGAATCGTGACAGAAACAGCATTTAGCAGGCTATTACACATTCAGGTGAAAGGCCATGGGGGCCAAATTAAGATGATAGTGATAAGAAGGGGACATATGTGAATAAGGGTGCAGAGGTAGAAACAACAGGATTTTGCAATCAATTGTATATGTGGGGTGAGGAAAGATCACGATGGAAATGGAGGATGATGCGAAAGTCTTCAAGCTTGAGTGACTAGAAGGAGGGTTGCAGGACTATGCTGGGTAAATAATTAACAGCCCATTCTCCAGAGAGGAGGAAATGTATATAAACATATGTTTAAGGTTAATCTACATTATTAGTACATTATTATGTGTAGATAATCAACAGCAGCTAAAACGAGTCTTTAATTTCACAGGTGTAAATGCTCACACTGAAATTTTAAAAATAGGCTTAGGCTCTTGGGAGCTAGTCTGAGCTATCACCATCAAATCCCTGGATGGTTGTAATGAATTATAATATAGAAGTTTGGAATAGGATTTGAATTGGGCATGTTGTTCAGTTGTTTCAATCATGTCTGATACTTCATGACCCCATTTACTCTTTTCTTGGCAAAAATATTGGAATGGTTTTCCATGTCTTCTCATTTTGCAAATGAGGATCTCAGGCAAACAGAGTTAAGTGAGTTGTCCAGGGTCACACAGCTAGTATGTCTCTGAGGCCAGATTTAAACTCAGGAAGACTTTTGGCCTAGTATTTTGCCTACTAAGCTTCCTAACTGCTATAGATTTGGGCATATAAATAATGTAATGATATCTATGATACAATGAAAACCCAGTCCTACTTGTTCATCATGTTATACTTACTCTATTCCCACCCAAAATGAAATGAAGATAGAAGGATTGGGGCTCTTATTCATTAGTCATTGTCCATTGCCTTGCAGAGCTTGGGTGACTACACAAAAGAAGGAAGTGGCACAGTGGTTATATGTTGTGAATAAGTAATGTTGCATGAAGGTCAAGTCTCATGATGATGTGCATTGTGACCCATCTCCCCACATTCTACTTATTTGATCCCATACTCTGGGGTCAGACATAGGCTTCCCAGGAAGGCATGGTTTCCACTTTAGAGAAAACTAAAGGACAGTGAAAGAAATAAAGTACTGAGTTATATCTCCATAGGTTGGCTATAGGGGCTCACCTAATTATCCTCATCTTTCCTTTCCCGCTCCCACTCCTCTTCAATAACCACAACAAAAGTTAAGAATGTGTTCTCATCATCTCCCCTCTTCACTCTACAAAACACACATCTAGCATATTATATATATATATATATCCATTTGTATATATATGTATAGTAACATATTATATATGTGCATATACACACATTCATACATGTAGTTACTACTACTTCTAGCTCTTCAGTCATAGTAACAGGATACAATTTCCACCTTTGCCACTTACTACCTGTGTAACTTTAGACAAATCACTTAGTTTCACTAGGCCTTAGTTTTTCCTCAATTGTCAAAAGAGGGGGTTGGACCAGCTAGCCTCTGAGATGTCCATTTTGCTCTGGATCTGTGATTCTATATAAAACCAATGTGTTAAGATAATGGAATTTGGTAGATGTCATGGGCTCTGACTTGATTGACTTAGTAGTGTTTGAATTGGGTGTGAATGAGGAACTACTGAGTACCCACTTAAGGGTGATTAGATTTTAGCCACTAGCCATAACTGAGGTCAGTGTGTTCTTAGAGGCTGTGGACTATGACATCAACAGTAGACAGCTCTAGGTCAATCTACTTGAAGAACCTCCCATTTCTGGGATGAGGACAGGAAGTAGGAGGCAGATGCTGGCCAACAGAATCTTCCTCTTTTTGTTCCAGAAATCGGTTTGGTGGCAGGACTTCATGTGAGCGGTTAGGTAGGCTAGGATTTCCATGTTATAAGGAATCTGTTCTCAATCTTTCTCTCTCTTTACTATCTTATATCTTTTAATAAACCCTTAAAAGCCTAAACTCTTGGTGAATTTATCAGGGATTTTAGCCAGTTTCCCCCAAAAACTCGGGGCGGGGGGACAGATTAGAACCCACATTTAGATTTTTAAACAACACACCAAATTATAATGTCATGCAAATACTATGATAGTAGGATAAAATAAAACAGAGGATAACACTTATTGCTCTTTTATTTCTTTACCTTGATCAAATCCTACTCTGCCCAGACTCTCTGCTGACTTCCAGTCTTGCATCTCAACATCTCATATTTGATGTCCAGTAGATATCTTAAGCTAAAAATGTCCAAAACAAGTTTTATTATCTTTTTCTGTCCATCTTCATGCTGATCAAATTTTCGATAATCAGCTTATCTTGGGGAAAGGATGATGTTCTATGAAGTAAACCAAGAAGAACTGCTAGTAAAAAAAATGGAAAGTTCCTTGGAAAGTTATGAAAATTCTGATCTTCTAGGAATCAATCAACCAATATCTTTCTAATGGCATTTCCTTCCTGATAGTCTCTTCTCTCTTGATTTTTGAGGCACCACTCTCTTGTGTTTTTTACCTACTTCCCTAACTACCATTTCATTCTCTTTGGCTGGATCCTCATTTAGTTTCCTCTAACTGTAAGTATCCTTTATGGTTCTATCATGCACCCTCTTTTCTTCTCTCTCTGTACTACCTACTTAACTGGTTCATCTAATCAGCTACTGCAGATTTAATTATGCTCACAATGCTGATGATTATTAAATCCATCTATTCTGCCTTATGATATCTCCTGACCTTCAATGCAGCATCTCCAACTGCCTTTCAAATATCTTTGCACATGAAATTTCAAATCTATCATGTACAACTTGTTATTCCTTTTGTTTGTCCTTCATTTTTTTTTGGGGGGGGGCAATGAAGGTCAAATGACTTGCCCAGGGTCACACATCTAGTAAGCATCAAGTGTCTGAGGCCAGATTTGAACTCAGGTCCTCCTTAATCCAAGGACAGTGCTTGATCTACTATGCCACCTAGCTACCTCTTGCCTTTTAGATATCTTGAACTGGATGTCTAATAGACATCTTAAACTAAACATGTCTAAAATAGAAACGAAACCTTAAATCTAAACCTTAAACTCTACCCCCCACACTTTTTCTATACAATAGATGGCAATACCATTCACTGAATCCCTTGGGTTCACAAACTATAAGTTGATAAATACAGTTGACTAGGAACTAACTGAAGCTGACCTTGTCTTCATTCCCAGTCCAATGAGTTGTTTGGGGTTGAACAGACATTGTGACTCCCAGCCTCTTATTATTTTGTAAATCTCACACCTGCAGCTTGACTATTCCATATGCCTTAGTACCCTATATAAACCCTGTTCCCAGCCCCCTCCTCAGATACCCCAGCACTTGCTATGTAGCACACTGATCTGTAACTCACTTGAACCAATTAAAGATCAAAATTTTGCTCTATCACCTGTTTTCTCTTGAATTCAGGTTGACAAAGTCATCCTTTATTCCTCACCATCTTTCATATCTTCCCTTTATCCAATCTGTTGACAAAGCTAAGATATACCACTTTTCTACTCTGAGAATCAATAAATCAATAAATATTTGTTTAGGACCTACTATGTGCTTGGCACTGTTCCAAGTGATGGTGCAAACCCTCAGCACCCCATGCTTGTTCTATTGCACTAAAGTGCTGGTGTGTCTGCCTACATCACATCTCTCCACATTCCAATCCATCCTCCTTTCAGCCACTAAAATGATTTTTTTAAAGTATAAGTCCAACCACATCTTTTCCTAACTCAATAAAATTCAGTAGCTCTCTATCACCTCCAGGATCAAATGCAAAGTGTTTTCTTTGGCATTCAAAGTCCTTCATAATCTAGTCCTCTCCTACTTTTCCAGTTTTCTTACATCTTATCCCCAAGACAGATGATCTTTGATCTGGTGACACTGGCTTCCTGACTGTCCAACAAAAAGGACTCTCTCTCAGCTCCAATATTTCTCAGGCTGATTCCAAGTTGACTGAATAGTAAAAGGAAAACTCTGCCTTGTTAACTCAACCTAAGTTCCATAATTCCTTTAAGTCCCATCTAAAATCACATCTTTTCCAGGAAGCCTTTCCAAAGGCTTCTTAATGTTAATGGCTTCCCTCTGTTGATTATTTTCTATTTATCCAGTGTGTGTGTGTGTGTGTGTGTGTGTGTGTGTGTGTGTGTGTGTGTGTGTGTGTGTGTGTGTGTGTGTATGTGTGTGTATGTGTGTGTGTATGTATGTGTATGTGTGTAGATATATAGATATGTAGATAGATATAGATACAGATAGATCTAGATGTAGATACATATACATATATATCCATATAAATCTCTCTCTATTTGCATATTGTCTCCCCAATTATATGGTGAACTCCTTGAGTGGTATCTTTTGCTTCTATTTATATCTCCAGCATTTAGCACAGTGTCTGGCCAATACTATGTGCTTAATATATGTTAACTGACATTATTACTTCAATTAACTACTATTTTAATTTATTTTATATTTTATATATTATATGTTAAAGGTCAGTTTGACACAATCACCAATATCATAGCAATTTATGGAATGATTCTTTTTATGTTAAACATCTCCTCCTAAATTATGATTAAAGGAGGCTGGTTTCTATGACTCTATATTTCTGGCTTTTTGAGGAATACAGTGATTTTCAGGGGTCTGTTTACTTTTACATTCTTCTTAATTACAGTAAAACTGAAAGGACTCCAAGTTCTTCAATCTCAACTTCATTAATTCATTTAAAAACCTTGGGCATGCCACACTCTGTTTACATATGCCCATAGAAAGAATATAAAATACTTGAACCAAAAGGAATAATGGTTTTTACTTCTCTTGTATTCCTTACAGAGTCTGGCACAGTTCTGGGCATATGCCCTAAGTAAATATTTGTTGTTTTGAATTGAATTCAAGAAATAGATGACTTTAAAACCATAAACTTTTCTGCTCAAAAAAAAAAAAAGGCCATAGACTAATTCTACTATTTTAGTAGCAAAAAATAAATAACTACTCAAAAGTATGAACTTGGCAATTGTTATTTTATTTTTTCCCCTTTCCATGAAGTCCATTTTGCATTCAGAACCTGTATATACTTACAAGTATGCATGCATTCCTTTATCCCTGGACATCTTTCCTTACCATGCTACAACAGCCAGCAGTCTTCTCAAGGTGTAATTATACTTTTTTCCCTGGGTCCTTGTCACTCTAGAAGATAGCTCCAACCCTGCAGACCATCCCTTTGATGAGTTTGGTTCATTATGGGATCTCCATTTTAAGGAAAGTACTCAGGTCAGCCATATTCCCTCCTTATTTCCTCCCCAGGTAGTAATCCTGACCCTATGAATTCCTTTCCTTTAGGGTATTTTCTAACTTCTTTCTACCCTCAATGTACATTCACATATACATATATGTGTATATATATTTTTATGGAATCTTTTTTTTTCTAGAATGAGGTCCTTTCTTTTGTTATTCTTAAGAAATTAATTTCATCCTAAATGATAGTCATTCAATGCTTTATTTTCAGGTATAATGGAGAAAAATATTTGTATCCATTTTTTTTTCCTATCATGAATCTCATAATGAATATAACATCAGAACATATGGCCTTTGAGCAACAGACATGGGCGGGCATGTAGGGAAATGGAGACACTAGTTCATAACTGGTGGAACTGTGAACTTATCCAACCATTTTGGAGAGCAATCTGTAATTACAGTCAAAGAGTTATTAAATTGCCTATTCCCTTTTACCCAGCAATACCACTATGTGGTCTATTTCCAAAGATTATTTGGGAACACAGGAAAAAAACCTATTTGTTCTAAAATATTTATAGCAGTTCTTCTTGTACCAGCAAAGATTTAATGGGGATGCCCCTCAATTGGGAAATGACTGAACAAGTTGTGGTATATGATTGTGATGGAATACTACTGTGATATAAGAAATAATGAAATTTATTATCTTAGAAAAACATGGATAGACTTGTGCAAATTAATGAATAATGAAATGAGCAGAACTAAGAGAAAGTTTTAAACAGGAACACCAATATTGTTTTTAAGAGCAACTTTGAGCAAATAAGTCATTTTGACTACTATAAATACACAAATTAACTACAAAAGACAGATGAAGGAAGACATTTTATCTACATCCAGAGGAAAAAAAAATGAATTGAAGTATTGATAGAATAGTTATTTATATGTGTATATATAATATATAATATTATATTATATAGATAGATGTGCATGCACATATAATTCTGTCTAATGAGAACAATCTATAGGGCAGGGAGAATGAGAAAAGAAAAACATGCATGATAAAATTATTACACATTTAAGAGGAATAGTAATTGTACATAACAGATTTGAGTTACATATACAATCACCTTTTTAAAAATTACTCTCTTATGGAAATGTATGTTTTATTCCATAAATTAAAAAGAAAAGAAATTACACCCCTAAGGATTTGTCTCCCTTGATTTATTGGAGACAGGATTAATGCTTTAAAATATTTGATACATTTGATATTTTAAATATCATGTCATTGCTTTACAGTTATGCTACATTTAATTTTGAGTGTTTTAAATATTCTAGAATTTGACATATTTCTTACCAATTCATATTCATTGAAATAAATAGTTTGTACTTTCCTAAAATGAAGCTTACCTCTTCAACATTTAAAAAATTTCAAGAAATTATATGAAAATATTATAGAAGTTCAGGAGCTCTCACGTTACATAGCAAGCTTGGGTTAACTTTGGGGAGTTCATATTCTTTTGTGGTTTTTCCCAACTCTGATCTTCCAGAACAGTAGTTCTCAAAACTCTTGCCAAACCAAACTTTACATTTTACTCTGTGTACTATGATACTACTCACCATGCTCTGAGACTTCCACATAAAGCTAGCCCTACCTGCATGAGTTATTCCCCACATTTGTTCACTGATGCCAACATGAGCTTTATCAGGGAAGTTCAAGCCACCTCCTCTAATATGTCATGGAAGTAAATAAAGAAGAAAGTAGGGGGGTGGCAAAGGTAAAACAGAGGATTCCTAAGGCTAGCATTATGAACTTGGAGGCCCAGCTGCCTGGAAATCCTCTTGTTCCCAGAGTAAACACTCCATGTGCTATAATTCTTCTTGGGAAAGGATACTATACAATGACCTAAAAGAAACAAAAGAGAATCAATGATACAGCAACTTTCTATTATAAACTGTTGTGTGATCAGTAACTTCTCTTGTAAAAGGTACATAGTTCAGAAGCCTCAATGTACAAAAAAAAGTATATGTGTGTGTGTGTATATGTGTGTGTGTGTGTGTGTGTGTTGATTTTTAGGCAATCACTGAAATTAGTGACAACCTATGATGTGGGATGGAATTTGGGGTCAAATTGATCGTGAGTTATCCCAAAAGCATTACAAGACTCAGTGACTCAGTTTCCCAAGTTTTATTTCAATACTGTGAGTTATCACAGGGAGAGAACCAGAATAATGGAAAGGTATCTCTTGAATAGTGAAAGGAAAGACAGTTATATTTATAGTATGGATAAATTGATTATCAGTCTCATTATAATAATCTCCACCTTGGGGAGGTACAGGGGAGGGCCTGTCCTTCTCATTATAATATTCTCCACCTAGAGGTGTTTCAGGGGAGGGTTTATCCTAATTTGGAGTTCCTGGGGGTCCTAAGCCAACCCCCCGGGGGGTACCTTTTTCAGTGGAGGTGTGTTTTTGTGGTTTACCCCTCATAAGGTAAATCTGGGGACAAATTTGGCCTTTTCTGCACATGTTTCATTCTGATTCCCATGGCTAGTTTCAAAATATAATCATTTTTTCATTAGAATTTCTATAGGTTGTCTTTTTCCTTTATTTTTATTTTGACCTGACCCGTTTTGGTCCATTATGGATGTTGATCACTATGGGTATGAGAACCTAACATAAGTTGTCCATTAACTGGGATCTGACTCCCTTTTAGAGCTAATATCTGTATTAGAGCTTGGGTCTTAGGTTTTTCTATTAACCCTTTTTTGCCTCCTACATCAGCTATACTAAAGTCATGTGAGGGGCAAGAGGGGGAGAACACCTGTGGAGGCCTTTACAACCTAAGTCAGTTGAACTTTTTGTTGTTCTTTGGTACATTTTCCTGGTGAGGACAATGTTCTTCCTCTTCAGGCAGCAACTCCACATTTACTCAAGCAAATTCCTAATGTAAAGTTCTCTGCACATTTCAGCAGATGGTGGGGCTATTTATCTAGTTACTGTTTCTGTTTCATGGTTTCTCTCTGCAGAACTTCACTGATGTGCCAGTTAGGTCTATTCTCAGACAATCATTTCCCTTAGAGTCAAGAAGCATTTCCAGAATGCCTTTTCTATGGCCAGGAATTTTAAGACTTCTTGGTTCTAGATATGCCAAAGAAAGGTCTAGTCTTGGGTTTCTTGTTCATACTACATATTTTCCTTTAAAATAAAAATAAGCAAACATTCCCAGAAAAGAGGAGCATTCATTCTATGTTTTTTTTCCTAAGTTAACCTTTGGGGACCCACATGTCTCCTTTTTGCCAACTGTCCTCTACTAGATTTATGAGACATCTCCTGCTTCCTATTAGTAGAATGATTGGCCTGGGGGGGGGGAAGGGGGGAAAATCTAGTGAAATGCTAGAAATTATTCCATTGCAGGAAGCTAAGTGGTTTAGTGGATAAAATGCTCAATTTCAAATCAGGAATATCTGAATTTGAATCCTATCTGTCTTACTGTGAGACCCTGAGAAAATCACTTAACCTCTCTTAACCCCAGTATCTTCAACTATAAATGAAGATACTTACACCCACTTCATTCATTGTTGAGAGGATCAAATGAAATTGTGTGTGTAAAGTGCTTTGCAAAGCTTTGTCTCTACATAAACACAAAAGGATAGCTACCTAATGAACAAAGGTAGGAAAAAATGAGCCTGTGATCAGAATAAGAACAAATTTAAAGTATGATAATAAGTTATATTTCTAGAATGAAGCTAATGAATAAGGTATGGTAAACATTCCTTAAATAAACAGAAAACCCAAATAACCAGATTGGGAGTGCAACAGGGAAGCAGATTTGGGACTATAATTTTATGAGATAAATGACAAGTAAGCTAAAACTGGGATTTAGTTGGAAAAAAATAAACTTCCAGTTATGCCCTGGAATTTATGCAGATAAAATATAAAATATGTCTTCTGTTACTATAGTAAGAATAGAGGTTCGTAACAGTAAAACATAATTAAGCATAGCATTCATATACAGTATACTTAGCATATAGAGAGAGTATATTCATAATATACATAGGATTTTAGTGGTGATGGTAGAAACACTGAAATCCTTCAAAGCTGTCTTTCCTAATCATCCAAGAAAAAAATAAAATAAAATTGAATATGTCCAATGTAGATTGAAGTCATGAATCTATTAAATTCTTCTTGTTGTTGTTTTAAATGTAGCATTCTGTATATGGCATATATTTGAACTTTTTTTAGTCAGAACATTTTTCTGATCAGTGCATACCATTCCCCAATTAGCTTGTTTAAATGGAATTACACTAGATAATAGAAACTCTTTTATAATAAAGGGAAACTATTGTTTCTATAGCCATATTTCCTTTTATTAGCCTTCAAAGAAATGTTCCAATTAATGATTGCCAGTCAGGCCTCTGAAATTATAATTACTTAGAGATTTTTGATAGCAGTTATTATGAGAATTCTGCTAATAATGTATTAGGGACTTATTATTTGAAGACTATAAATCCCTTCACAATAATATTAATTAGCATTAAGATAAAACAGATTAATATGACACCACCATAGAATATAGAGGAAGAATTCAGCTTGCTTTCAAATCCTTCATATAGATATAGTCAAAGCTTCAGAGCTTCATTCCCAGACTCTAAGGCGTGCACTATATCTCCATGCCCAACTGAATTCAATTTTAATAAATGGTTTCATTCACTAAAACAAGCTTTTTGGTTGACAAGATGCCTAATAAAGTTTGCCTGAAATGAAACTGTCAGTCATACTTCACTTTTTAAATGATTATTTTGGCATAGATTAGGCATCTTCACAGGCTGCCTCACATATAGAACCATTCTGGCATGATTCTCCCTGTAACATTTAGTTAGACTGATCACTTCTGGTCTATTTGACCTTATGATCACCAGATACCCAGAATTCTTAAGGTCTCCTCGAAACTGAATATAGCTAACAACTTCTAGTAAACATACCCAGAGGGTATAGGGATAGTTCTATTTTAAGGCTAAGTAGAAGATATTTATTTGCAATCGTGCATCAGGAAGGTGATAACCCTTTAATGTACTAGAAGCAATCTAGTGTTGTATTCTGAATGTAAATTATACATTTTAAAAAATTTAATTGCAAATTTAGAAGAAAGGAAGTCCTTGTTTAGCCACTCTTAAAATGACACCTTTAAAAAATGGTAGAGTTAGAATGGACATAGAAATCATCTGGTTCAACTTGCTCCTTTTACAGATAAGGAATCTGAAGCCCAGAGTTGTAAAATGAGTTGTTCTAGATCACGTGGACAACATGTAACAGAAATGGAATTAAATACTGCATACTCCACTATTTTTCTTATAACACTGTACTGTTTTGTCACCTGGGAAAAACTATCAAGGTAACACACAATAAATAGATATTTAATAAGTGCCCCCAATTTCTAAGTGCTAGTTATTTTTTAGACTTTGGGGATACAATAAACAAACATGAAATGGTCCTTGCCCTCAAAGAGTTGATATTCTATCCAAATAGACAACAAAATTGGAGATTTAGGCAAGATGTCCTTTAAGGTTCCTTTGAGTACAAAGATATAGGATCTTGTTATACTGCATAAATAGACAGAATCATAAAAAGCATATCTAGAATAAAAACATCATTTTGGGGGGAAGAGTTGTAATGCTAACAAACATACCAAAATGGAAATTCAGTAAATCAAAGTAAAGTAAATGTGCTACGTCTCCATGCAAAGCAAAGTTAAGTAAATTAAAAGGGAAAAAAATGAATTAGGTGTCAGTTTTATGTGGAAAAAATAAGTCTACATAAAATCATCAATATTTCTATATACCACAAACAATATTCAGAAGAAAAAGATAAAGGAGAAATTCCTTTTAAAATAACTATAGACAATAAAACTGCAGACAATATATGTGGGTACTTACCTGCCACGACAAACCCAGGGACTATATGAACACAATTACAAAACACTTTTTCATACAAATAAAGACAAATCAAAATAATTTAAAAAATATTAAATACTCCTGTAATGAGCAATGTCAAATCAATGTAAAAAAATGACAATTCTACTAAGTTCATCTATTTATACAGTGCCATCCCAATCAAACTATTAAAGAACTATATTATAGAGAGCAGCTAGTGTCCCAGTGGATAAAGCACTGGCCCTGGATTCAGGAGGACCTGAGTTAAAATTTGACCTTAGAAACTTGACACTTACTAACTATGTGACCCTGGGCAAGTCACTATTATATATATATATATATATATATATACACACATACATACATACATATACACATACACATACACATACATATACATATACATATACACATACCTATACCTATACATATACATATACATATACGTATATGGAAAAAATAATAAAATTCATCTGGAAGAATGAAAGGCCAAGCATATAAAGTAAATTTTTTTAAAAAGTTAAGAGAGAAGCTAGCAGTTCCAGATTTCTAACTCTATTACAAATCAGTAATCATCAAAAGAATTAAGTACTGGCTAAGAAATAGAGTGGTTGATCAATGGAATACATTACCCAATGTACAATACATAGTAGTAAATGGCCATAAGAAATCTAGTATTTCACAACTTAAAGACCCGAGCTTTGGGGGGTAAGAATTCACTATTTGACATAATTGCTGAGGAAAATGGAAAACAATTTGGAAAAACCTAGGTATAGAACAATGTATACCACAATCTAGCAATGTATACTCACAATGCATAGCAAGATATGGTCAAAATAGATAAATGATTTAGACATAAACGGTAATATCATAAATGAAGTAGCAGAGCATGGAATATATATGCCTTTCAGATTTATTGTTAAGGTAATGGTTTATGACCAAACAAGAGATAGATAGGGTTACTGAAAGAAAAATAAATAATTTTGATTACATAAAATTTAAAATCTTTTTAACAAACAAAACTAATGCAGGCAAAATAGAAGGATATGGGAAACTGGGGGTAGGGATTTACAGCAAGTAGAGTCCTCATTTATCAAATATAAAGTGAACTACACCAATTAAAAAATAAATAAAAGAGCCATTTCCCAGTTCATAAATGGTCAAAGGATATGAATGGAGAGTTTTCAGAAGAAGAAATAAAAGTTATCAATGGTCATATAAAAATTCTTTAAATCACTATTGACTAGAGAAGTGCAAATTAAAATAAATCTGAGCTATCACATCACATCTATGAGAATGGCTACCATGACAGAAATGGAAAATGACAAATGATAGAGAGAATGTAGAAAAATTAGGACAATTTCCATTGTTGGTGGAGTTGTGAACCATTCCTACCATTCTGGAGAACAACTATACCCAAAGGGATATGAAACTGTACATACTATTTGACACAGTAATAACACTATTAGATCTGTATCCCAAAAAGATTAAAAAATGGAAAAATACCCATTTGTACAAAAATATTAATAGTAGCTCATTTTTAGTCAAAGAATTGGAAATTGAGCAAATGTCCATCAATTGGAGAATGGCTGAACAAGTTATGGTATATGATTGTGATGGAATACTATTGTGGTATAAGAAATTATGATCAAGATGGTTTCAGAAAACCCTGGGAAGATGTATAAGAACTATTTCAAAGTAAAATGAGAATCAGGAGAATATTCCATGTAGTAATATTTTTATATATTATTATATATAGTATATATAATATTTGATATTATATATATTTTATAGATGATCAAATAGGAAAGGTGTTGTTATGAAAAGTGCTATCTTCTTCCAGAGAGAGAAATGATGAACTCCCAATTCAGATTGAAGCATATTTTTATTCTATTTTTATTGTTTTATTTTGTTTGTGCTTTCTTTTGTGACATGGCTAATATAAAAATATGTCTTGTATGACTTCATGTGTATAAACAATATAAAATTTCTTGTCTTCTCAAAGAGGGGGGAGAGAAAAAAGGGAAAGAATTTGAAACTCAATTTTCTTTGTAAATGATTGTCAAAAATATTTTACATGTAATTGGGAAATATTTAATGAAGCAAAAATATTTTTCAAAATAAAGATTATTACAATAGTTCATGAAGGAGGTGATGAGTACCTGAAAATACAGTGGCTGTGTGAACAGAAAGAAGGGGACTAAAGCAACAGATGCTCTGGAGACATAAGTAAGATGATTTGATATTTAATTTAGATATGCAGATTCAATGAGAGTGAAGAACTGAGGATGACACCAAGGTTTTAAAACAGAGTAACAGGAAGCACTATGGTGCCATAGGAAATTTTGAATAATGGCAAGTTTGAGGTGAAAGAGAATGAGTTGTGTTTTAGGCACGTTGATTTTGAGGTGTCTCTAAAACATCCAGTTCAAAATGCCTAATAGGCAATTTGTAATGGAGGAATGTAACTCAAGAGGTAGATAAGGAAAGTGAATATAAATTTGGGAGTGATCTGCATAGAGATGGTCACTAAATGGGCAGAAACTGAAAACAACAGCAAATAAAAGAATTCAATGAGAAAGAAAATAGGCCTCGATGGAGAGCCTTGGACTTTACACAAAGCTGTGGGCATGGAATGATTGATGAATCCTAAATATATGAACCAGTAAAGGACTAACAGAAGTAGTTAAGTATGTAGTCGAATAATCAATACCCAAGATTCTACAGCCACAACTATTGATGAAAAGGGGCATTTCTAACAATAACAACAACAACAACAACAATAATAATAATAACACAAAGATATCCCAAAAAAGAGAAAATATAAACTATTTGTATAAAACGATTTAGATCAGTTCTTTTTGTAGTGTCTAAGATTTGGAAATCAAAGGAATATCGATCTATTGGGGAATGACTAAACAAGCTGTGGTATATGATGGTGATGGAATAGTATTGTACTATAAGAAATGACAAGCAGGAAGATTTCAGGAAGGCATGAAAAGATTTGTATGAACTGAGATATAATGCAGTGAGTTGAACCAAGAGAACTTTGTGCACAGTGCCAGCAATATTGTTTGAAGAACTGTGAATGACTTAACTATTCTCAGCAATACAATAATCCAAGAGAATCCCAAAGGACTAATGATGAACTATACTAGACTCCTCCAAGGAAAGATCTGATATTAATTGAACATAGACTGAAGCATGCTATTTTTCACTTTCTTTCTTTCATTTTTTTCTTTTATTCAAGTTTTCTTGTACATTATGACTAATATGCAATGTTTTACATAACTGAACATGTATAATATATATCTGATTGCTTAACACTTCAGAAAGAGTAGGAGAGGAAAGAAAGGAGGGATAAAATTTGGAACTCAAAACTTTAAATTAAAATGTTTATTATTTTATTATAATAATAATAATAATAACAATAAATACTGGGTTCTCAAGTCTTTTGGGACAGCTGTTTCTTCCCTTCCCCCATGCAGTCTTTCTAGAAACACTTCAATCTATTTCATTACCTAAAGCATAATGTAGTAACATACCAACTCAGAGATTCTTTTTTTTCTGTATCATGTACCGCTTTGTCATGCTAATTAAACTTAGGGACCCCTTCCCATGATATATATTAACATTCACACATATTTATGTATGTATAAATATTTATACACAGATCCACACATATATGTTTGAGTGTCTATCTATCTATCTATCTATCTATCTATCTATCTATCTATCTATCTATCTATCTGTCCACATTTGAAGAAAATGCTAAATTTCATTTAGAGGCTAGTGAAAATGTTGAAGTATTTTTCTTTTTTTACCCACCCAACTTCATGAACTCCCTTAAACCTATTCATGCAGACCCATTGGATTCTATTGACCCCACGTTAATAGCCTCTGTTAATAGCCTCTAATTTCTTTTTATCTTTTAGGAAGAAAGCCAGCTTTTACTTTGTGTCTACACAGCAGTTACTAGGACATTATGGAAAAATATCTATCTATCTATCTATTTATCTATCTATCTATCTATCTATCTATCTATCTATCTATCTATCTATCTATCTATCTATCATCTGTTTATTTATCTATCATCCATCTATCTATCTATCTATATCTATATATCTATCTCTAAGTATCCTTTTCTTTCATGCTTCCTGGAAATAAGAACATTAACCCTCAGTCCTCTGCAGTTACTATTGTTAGCTCTTTTAGACAATAATTTAGCAATGAAATACTTTGTTTAAATGTATATGGGTCATACCTATTCAAGTGACAGGGCTCTAAAGTATGGCTTTGCTTATATAATTCTTTCTATCTATCTCACTTCCTTTCTGCCTGTCATTTATTTAATTATTTATGACAAAGCAAACTAACCTGTTTTTGGCTATTAATTAATAAGTTCTTGACAAAGTCCTAATACAAACAGAAAATAATGTGTATCATATGAAATCATATTAAAGGCTCTGTGCTAATGTGGATATAACCACCTTCAAAGTCAGGAAGGCCTGAGGCATTATCTCATCTTTAACATATACTGCCTATGTGACACTGGGGAAATCATTTAACTTCTAAGTGCCTTAGAAAACTAGCTAAGTGTGGAAATTACAAATCAAGTGTTGAACTATTTTGATAGAATTTCCTTCAAGAAAGCTCTCTATCATGATGAAATACAGATTTAGACAACAACAGCATCAATAATGGTAATCATAGTAACAAAATAGAAAGAACCAGTGAAGTATATTGGCTAGAGGGTCATCTTCAAAGCTAATAACTGAATTCAAATCTCACATTCTGAGATTCCTTTGCTACATCATGGATGTGTGAACCTGGAAAAGTAAATCATTCAAACTCTATGTACTCCACATAATTGTCTAAGACACAAAGGGTTATTGCTTTTGCAGCCCTGATATGCCACTTTTATTGGAATCTAGAAAATAAAACAACCATTTACATTACTGAATATCATTCTGCTGACTAATATTGAGCTTTTTGTCATGCTTTTTGCTTAGTCATTTCAGTCATGTCCAACTTTTTGTGACCACCTTTGTGGTTTTCTTGGCTAAGATGCTGGGGTGGTTTGCCATTTCATTCTCTAGTTCATTTTATAGATGAGGAACTAAGGAAACTAGAGCTAAGTGACTTGTCCAGGGTTCCACAGCTGGTAAGTGTCTGAGGCCCAATTTTTAAAATATTACACTTACAGTACATTTAAAGCCCCATATATTTATTTTCCCTAAATGAAATGCTTCCTAGTTTCACCTTTCCCAAGTTTTACAGGTGAAGCTGATTTCTTTTGAACCCAAGAAAAAGATTTCACATTTGTAGCTATTAAATATCATATTATTGGATTCAGCCCACTATTCAAGCCTGTCATGATCTTTTCAAATCCTTCCTCTTGAAGGCTCAAAATCCTCAATAGCATTTTAATATCACCGCAGCATTTCCAGGAATAAATGATATTTGATGAAATGGAGTCTGATTTCTCTTTTCTGTTTTTAAAGAGTAGACATCCTTCCAACTTAACTTAGATCCATGCTAACTCCTTTATTTCATTGAAACATTCAAGTGAATTTGAGTCCTTAAAGATTTTGTCATCAGAATGATGTGCAGGCCCTATCAAGATATAAAGGCTTTGAGAACTGGTCTAGTGATCACTGTCTTTCAGTTGTTTGAAAACAGACTAGCTAAGACTAATGGAAGTATATCTTTCTATAATGAGGCAAATTCAAAGATGTCATGACCATAAAATATTTTGAATATGTCAGCTTATGATTACCAACTACTAAGTTATAAAGCTTTATTGATGTATATCAATGGAAGGAAGGCAGTGTGGTACAATGAACAGAGCACTCACTCTGGAGTCAAGAAATATGGATTCACCTTCTGCCCCTGTTGTTTATTAGGATGGACAAATCACTTAACCTCTGTCTATATTAGTTTCCTCTTCTATAAAATGAAGAGATTTGATTACCTGGTCATCATGATCACTTTTTTTTTTTTTTTTGCTGGGCAATGGGGGCTAAGTGACTTGCCCAGAGTCACACAGCTAGTAAGTATCAAGTGTTTGAGGCTGGATTTGAACTCAGGTACTCCTGAATCCAGGGCTGGTGCTTTATCCACTGCGCCATTCAGCTGCCCCCATCATGATCACTTTTGAACAGCTAGGTGGTACAGTAGACAATGCCAAACCTGAAGTCATGAAGACCTGAGCTCAAATGTGACATCAAACAATTACTAGCTGTATGACCCTGGGCACATCACTTAACCCTGTTTGCCTCAGTTCCTCATCCATAAAACTGGCAAAGAAGGAAATGGCAAACCACTCCAGTATCCTGGCCAAGAAAACTCCAAATGGTGTTACAAAGAGTCAGACATTAGTGAAACAACTGAACAAAATGTTCCCTTCTAGCTCTAAATCTATAATTCACAGATGCATGCACACACAAACACACACACACACACACACACACACTAATGCAATGAAAGATTTTGATCTATAAAAAAGTGATATTGTCTAAAATTAATAATCCACTTGACTGAAGAGAAATATTTAAACCTATGATTCCTAGCTAGGAATGATCTTGCTTTTTTGCAATCTTGCCTTATACTTTGTAACTGTTTTATTCTTTTTCACATTCTTTTTGGTTTAATATTCTTTTGTGTATGAATTGTATTCTACTACTAAATTCTGAATTCTGTAATTTAGGAGACTTATTTCTTTCTTCTTTCGATTTTTCCCAAAGCTTAGCACAATATTCTCGACAGTCTAGGCAGCTAATGCACATTTGAAAATCAAATCGTAGGGGCAGCTAGGTGGCACAGTGGATAGAACCCTGGCCCTGGATTCAGGAGGACCTGAATTCAGATCCAACCTCAGACACTGGACACTTATTAGCTGTGTGACCCTGGGAAAGTCATTTAACCCTCATTGCCTCACCAAAAAAAAAATAGTAAAATCAAATAGAAAATCAAAGCATATACAGCTGAACACCATGAACATTTAAACATTTTAAAAATTGTTTCCTGAAAACACAGAAAATATCAAACATAATTAAATGATTGACCTTGGATATGATATGAAAAAGACCAGGTTCATTTTGCCTATTATTGGACAATACAAAGCATGAAAAAAATCCCTTATTAGGTATCAGTGGCAGCAGTCATATCGAAGCTTTGCTAAATGCATGGTTCACCACAATTCTTAATAGCAGGCAGAATCAAATCATCCAAAAGCTTCAACAGAAAAGTAGTTCCTTTAAAAGGCAGAAAACAATATGAATAAAATGTTATGTTCAACTGTTGAAGGCTATATAGTATAATGGTTAAAAAAAGAGAGAGAGAGCATCGGATTTATAGTCCAAGGCATGTATTTGAATCTTTGAGATTCATTTACTTACAGAAGAGTAATTCAATTCAATGCAACAGATTTTTATTGAGTATTTAGTGGAGGAGAGGGGGAATATTACTAAGTATAGAATATACAAAAAGAAGATAATAATCTCTATACTCCTGTAGATTATATTATGTTGGGAAGAAGGCAGTGTTATAGTGATAGTTTAAGGGAAAGAGAAGAAGGAGAGAAGAATAATAGCTGGGAGGAGATGTTACAGAAAAAATCATGGAACCTGTAGCCCTTGAGTTGAGCTTTGAAGGGAGGCAAAGACTGTGAGCAGCAATGAGATGGAAATATATTCTGGGCAAGAGGAACAGCTTGCATAAGCACATATAGCTATCATTTATAGAGAACCTATTATGTGCCAGGAACTATACTGAACTTCACCATTATTATCAGATTTAATGCTCACAACATCCTGGGGAGGAGCAGATGATATTTTTACATTTTGTAGATGAGGAAAGCATGGCGAAGTAAGGTAAAGTGACTTGCCCAGGGTCACACAGCTAGTAAGTGTCTGAGTATATATTTGAACTCAGGTCTTCCTTACTCTAGGCCCATATTAAGTATTATGGTCAGGGGAGCTAGATGGCTCAGGGGATAGAGCACTGACCATGAAGTGGGAGGACCTGAGTTCAAATCTCACCTTAAATATTTACTAGCTTTGTAACCCTGGGCAAGTCACTCAATCCCAATTCCCTTAAACATCCAGGGCCATGTCCTGATGTATATCTTGCCACTGGACCCAGAAGGCTCTGGAGGAGAAAGTGAGGTTGGTAACCTTGTACAGTAGTCCTTCACTTAAATCCAATTCACTGAAACTCATGGCATCACTTCCAAATACTATTGTCCTCTTTGAGAATAAAGAACAAACAACAGCAAGTATTATAGTAAAGGAATTATTGACTTCAGTTTGGCAGGAATATAGATTTCAAAAGGATAGGTGTATGAAACAAGGCCAGTAATATGGTAAGTAGATTTTCAAGGGTTTTAAATTTCAGATTATGGAATTTATATTTTAACCATTAGACAATGGAAAGTGACCAAAATATTTCTGAGAGTGAATAACAATTTAGAAAGAAGGGAAATTGGAAGTATGAAGCCAACTGGAAAGTTATTCTAGATGAGAGGTGTTAAGGACCAGAAAGAGACAGAGAGATAATAAGAGAAACAGAGACAAAGAGATAGTGCCATATTTTCAAAGACAGAGGGAGAAACAAAGAGGAACAAAGAGTCAAAGAGACAGAGAGAAAAAGAGATTCAAAGAGAGAAAGTAAGAAAAGCACACACAGGGGGCAGCTAGATGGCACCATGGATAAAGCACCGGCTCTGGATTCAGGAGGACCTGAGTTCAAACCCAGCTTCAGATACTTGACACTTATTAGCCCTCAGTGCCCCACAAAAAAAAAAAAAAAAGAAAAGACAAGCACACACAGAGATAGATACTTACAGAATGACTGAGAGACAGAGAGACAGTGATACATACAGAAAGAAAAACAGAAAGAGGGATGAGTCAAACTACTAGAGTATAAGGGAGGGGATGAGATTAAGAAAAGGGAATGTTTGACCTTGGTCAAGATAAGAACTACATCTTTCTCAAAGACAGTAAGATAGGATGAGAGGATGGATGAAAATCTAATGGAGTTTTGAGATGAGGAAAGAAGAAAAAGATAAGCCATTTCACCTCTCTGGGCCTCAATTTCCTCCCCAGTAAAATTAGGATATTTGATTTGCTATCTCAGGTCTTTTCCTACTTTAAATTCTTTTATCCTATAATATTATTACTAACTTTCTCTCTCACATAATTACACAGTCACAATTTATATATTCTCAATGGAATACTAAGGGTAAATACCTGTTACCTAGAAAAATAGTATTTGTCAATATCAAACAGAAGAAGAAATAAGCATTTGACTCAAATTGATCTGATTAATCTATTTTGGCCAGAAATTAATTATTGTCAAACAAATTGGGGAATTTGACTCAATACTCTCAAAAAATGCAAGATCTTGAATGTTGTTTTCCTTATACATTAGAACCACATTCCCTGGAAGTGAGTGATTTTTCTTTATTACTTAAGCCAAAAGTATAGCTCTCAAGGGAATTATTGATTATCTATGATTCTATGTTTAGAGTCTAAATAATCATAGACATTGCCAAATTTGGGAAAGTACTGTACTGGGGATGGACGGTTTGAATCCTATTTCTCACTCCTAATTAAAACCGCTCTTTATACCTCATGGGGGATTTCTCATGAATTACAATAAGGAGGGTGGGGAGAAAGAATGTCTGGTCCCTAATTTTCCCTTACTATTTTCAGAGTACAAGAATAAAAGTGACATTCCTTGAGGAGAGCCCCATATTCTGCTACAATCCAGGTAGAGAGCTTTAGAAAAATCGCAGGGTGAGTAAGATGTGCATTTAAGAATGAATCAAAGAAATCCTTAATCAGACTCCCATAGTTCATTCCAACCCAGGATATGTCTGATCTAGTCAATTCAAATAATTTTGATTCAACTCAAGTTATGTTCAGTTCAAAGCATTTGAATAAGTATTTATTAGAAGCCCACTATAATGTTATCTTCTCCTATACTAGGTAATAAGTCCCAAAGAAAAAATCAAAATATTTACCCAAAAGGAACTTGCATTACAAAGGTTAGCAACACATATGTAAATAATTAAATACAAAATATAGGTAAATATAGAGTAATATTGTGGGTGAAGTCCTCACACCTGGGGTGGTGGCTTAGAGATAAAGCACTTGAAAGGAAACTTGAATGGAAATAGTGATGGCACTGAGGTAAAATTCAGTCAGTGAAAAAATTTACATTAGTTGAAGTTTTATTTTTGATGTTTAATGGATAACATTTCTGAAAACATAAAATGGGGTTAATGTATAGCATTTATGACACTATTTGTTATGCCATAGAATCTGACTTTCCCAAGGTTCCAGGGCACATGGATAGAGCCAGAAGGAAGATAGGGATTACAGAATATACCTCTTCACATTAGCAGTTATAGCTCTGTCTGGAAACAAAAATATCCCCTGACAGAGAATATAGCTCATGACATGATTATTGATCAAATGAGATGACATATATACAGCACTTTGCTGCTGCTGCTGCTACTACTACTACTACTATTACTACACACTGCTTCTTCAATCTCAAAGCTATGCTAAAGCATTTGAATCTATGAAATTAAATACTGCCCCCCAAAATGTCATCTACCTAAGCCAATGTTTGATAGTTGATAGTGAAACTGTGACAAATATAGATTTGTGATAATACAGATATAATTAGGTAGAATAGGAAGATATAGATTTATATACAACATATTCTATTATGTATTTTAGTATATTGTTAGAAGGTATAAATTTGTGTTATTATTAGTTTTAGTATTATTTTCCTAAAGGTTTCTGATGAGAAGGAAAATGAGAGTATCCTATGAATGCAGTTTTTACTGACTTCTTAAGATCTAAAAATATACCTTATATAAACATAATAAATATTATACATCTTTTAATTAGATAAGGAAACTAACAATATTGTCTTATGATCTACATCAATCTCCTTTTGGCTGCAACATAAGAGAAACCATTACCTGTTGAAACATGAAAGATGTTACATCCAAATTTACTTCTTATTCTCCATGCCCACAAGACATCTTAGCTAAGCATATATCAATAAATATAGATCTGGAGTTTCCGTAAGTCTGATAACTTCTCCATATTGGTATGTCAATTTTTGTCTTTACCCAGGGTGTTACTGTACCTGGGGTTTTTTGCCTCTTTAATTCCAACTAAGTTAGGTCCTTGCATCTTCACATTTTCATTTATCCTTTTAGGCATGAATACTTAAGTCTTACAAACAAACATATAACTTAAGCCCTATGTCCAAGTCAGGATATTGGGATGCCCCAAAGTGGTGATATTTAGTTTCAATGCCAAGAAAAGAACTCCATTTCCAAATATGACAATGGTGCTTATAGTTGTATTTCATATTATTGGTGACTTTTCTACTCTTTCATAAAAATATATTAATCAATAATAAATGATAATCAGGCTGCTCAACAATCATCTACAGTAAAAGAGGATACACAGAAACTTAGCATAGCAACTTAGCAAATTTATAGTTACATTGACTTGTTCTATTCATCATCAATTTCATTAATAATTCAAAGGGTTATGGTGAAGATCAGATGACATGATGTATGCAAAAGGCTTTATAAAATGTCAGTTGCATTTTTGATTCACTGGGGGAGGGTATGTGTGCAGAGAATAGAACACTGGACTTGGATTAAAGAAGAACTGAGTGTGAATATGACTTCAGACAACTGATTACAAGGTTACCCTGGGCAAGTCATTTAACCTCTTTCAGTCTTGTTTCCTTACATGTAAGAAGCACATAATGATACCTCATAGCTTGAAAATCAAAAAAGATAATAAATATAAAATATTTTAAAATTTGATATTGTTTTCCAAATATCAGTTGTGCTTGTTACTGTATGGTGCTATTTGGTTAAAATGACATGTAAAATGTAATCACATATATTTTTCTTCCAACAAATGATTTCTTCAGTATAGACACTCTATTTAGGAAGGCAGATTGCCAGCTCATCTTCATAGTCTTTGAGAGTTGCCTGGGGCATAGACAACTTACATATTAAGAGGGTCATAAAACCAGTGTATTTCAGCATCAGGACTTGAACCCAGGTATTACCAATTCCTGATCCAATATATGAATTGAGTCACTCACTTAGTTTCTAAGTATGTCTTTTCCTCCAAGAAATTCAGTCAGTGAAATAATTTACAGTAGTTGAAATTTTGTTTTGAAGTTTAATGGATAACACTTCTGCAAACATAAAAATGTGGTTACTGTGTGGCATTTATGGAAGTTTTAACTAAGTGTTTGCCATCCCACAGAACTTGATTTTCCCAAGGTTCCATGACACAAGAGCCATATCAGATGAATTTCTGACCCACTGTGCCTATGTATATACTCAAGCGATAGTTGTAATGTGAACTGTTAATCTGTCAGCATGGGGTTTCTTTCCAATTACCAATGAGTTTTAGCCTCAGCACTTGCCAAGGGCATTCTAACCTTCCAAAAAACACTGATGTAATATCTAATTGGTAACCACATCTTGTATATTTTTTCTATAGCAATTAGAATGATTCTGATTGCCATTAATTTTAATTTTTTCTAACTTATTTCCTCTATCAAAGATTCAAAATTGGTAGAACATGATAGAACAATTTTTAGGTTATGTTATACACACACATATATTTGTATAAATACATATATAACACTACATTTGCTGTTGTTTAGTCACTTCAGTCATGTCTGACTCTTTGTGACTCCATTTGGGGTTTTCTGGCAAAAATATTAGAGTGGTTTACCATTTCCTCTTCTAGCTCATTTTACAGAAAAGAAAACTGTGGTAAAGAGGGTTAAGTGACATATCCAGAGTCACATAGCTAATAAGTATATAAGGCCAGGTTTGTACTCATGTATCATCCTGACTCTAGACCCAGCATCCTATCTACTGCACCACTTAGCTGGGATCCCCAAAAGTCTTAGTGCACCTTCAAACTTCAGAAGTACAATTGCTACATATTTACAGGAAACAGCATTTGAAGCATAATTATTTAAATTTGTTTTGCCCCCTACATATTTTGGTAAAATTTGAATATTTTTATTTTAACATGAAGGAAGACATTGTATGTGCAACAGGTTCTAGTTGACACTTTCTTAGAATTGTGGAATGGTACTTTCTTGACCACATTGGTCCCCAGGTCTTTCTTCCTTAGACTTTTTATTGTCAGGTCACATTGAATCTACCATGTGTGCATCAAAAAATCTAATTATCTGAATGATTTTAAGACTAGGATTACAAATACTATACTCTTAGTTACTGAGCAGCAGTTGATGAAATTTTTTAGACAGTTTGAAAATCCACTAGAGTTATCTAATGCTAGATAGTGTAATGATTGGAATGATGCCACCTACTGGAGACTTGCTGTGGGAAAGCTCCACCATGAGGAAAATGCCTCAGAGGCATTGTGGCTTTTCCTTGGCATCAGGAAATGACGTTTGCTCATGGGTGCTGTCTATCAAGTCTACCAGCCAATCAACTTGAGGAGCCTCCTATGATCTGAGAGGAGACAGGAAGGAGGAAAGGGAGCCTACGCGGAGAGCTCTGGGGCTTTTTGGGTTCCTGACTTGATGGTGGTGGTGGCACAGGACTTCACAGGAAATTTGAGGAAAGATAGGAATGCCAGGCTGTTGGAATTCTGTTCTCAATCTTTTTCTTTCTATTTTCCAATAAACCCTTAAAAACCTAAACTTGTTTTATCAGTGATTTTAGTCAGTTTCTCCCAAAACTGGGGGAACAGATTAGAATCCACATTTAGAATCTTAAATTACACAATAGTAATGTTGAATTTTAATAAGAAACATATCAAATTTTTAACATTTTAAAGAATTAACCTTTCAGAAGTATGTATTTGTTTGTTTTTATTAGCTTATTTATTCATTCATTCATTTGTTTGTGTATTTATTTTTTTAGCATCTATACTTCTGAAGTTAATAAAGCTGCACTAAGACTTTTGGGACTGAAATTCATTATAACTATCTGTTTATCCAGAATGACTTTCTTTTATCTAACACATAAGTTTAAATCATGCCTCAGATACTTACTTCCTCTGTGATCCTAGGCAAGTCATATAACTATTTTTGTACATCAGTTTTTTTAAAAAGTAAATAATAATGGTATCTACCTTCCAGGGTAGTTGTGAGGATCAAATGTGTAAACATATGCAAAATGCTGTGTAAATCTTAATTCACTACATAAATTATTATTATTAACAACAATAAAATCATTTGTCCTTTTTCCAATTTAAACAAGGGCTTTTTTGTTTGTTTTTAAAGATAGCCAGACTTTTTTTTCCTTTTGCTCTGAATGGTATAGCAAGAGGCTTTACAGACTGACAAAAAGAAAAATACCTGTTCTCTTGTTCTGTAAATCAAAGGGAGATCCTCTTTTTTGCCCATGTGGGTTGACTCAAAATAGGCATTCTGCAGCTATAACATTAATGTGTGAGTGATGGTTTTAAAGGAAGACTAAAATGGTATAGCTATAGTTAGCCCCAAATATAAATAGTACATATCACTAAAATAGGGTCTCATTGCAAAAGGAGTAGGCAGAATCTAGATGTACACTAACAAATAGCTACATACTATTATCATAAAAATATATTTATTTTGAAAGCTGAACAGTTGAGAAAGAAGTGAGGGAAGTAGAATTTCAAGCACTATCTGGAATTATCTGAAATAGGACTTAGGGGTCTTTACTGGTACCTACAGAGAAGACATAAATAAGCAGAACCTAGACAAACACACACACATGCACATGCACACGCACACACACATGCATACATACACACAGCCTAAAGGTGGGGAAGACAAAAAATTAGTCATAGTAATTTTTCAAGCTACATTCAGAAATTTTAATGGCCAGATTTGGTGGGAGTAGTTAGATTATTTTGGCATATATCCAAATTAAAAAATATATAGAAAATAGTTATCACCACGTCCCCGAATAAAAAAAAAAAAAGAAACAACATACATTTAGCAAGGACTAGCACATTCACAGAGTACCCCTGAGTTCCCCCTCATGAAGAGTCCAGAAGCCAATTTCTGGAAGACTCATGATGAAATATGATGGCAGTATACTGCAGAGACTTTGGAGTATGGATAAACATTCTCTAACTGGTTTGTTTGGATCTGCTAACCACATGATTAGGAGAAGCCTTGACTCATAATCTTTGGCTTCTATCCATTGGTTTGACTCCTTGCCTGACAACTTCTGATGAGAGACAATGTTGTTAGGGGAGAGCCTTAGGACCTCCCCACTGAGGCTGACGTGTGGACCTGTGAAATGGGCCTCAGTCCCTTACCTTTCTTCTTTTCCACTTTAAGTGGAGGAATTGTCGAATCCAAACTTGCGAGTTTTGAATAGTCAAGAGAGCTGTCTTCTAAGAAATTCAGTCCATGCTGTGTTTTGAAGCCAATCCAGCCTAAATAGACTGAAGGTCAAAGAGTTGGGGTTTTTTGTTTGTTTATTTGTTTTTGAGTAATATTTGGTCCTTTGGTCCATTGGTCCTGGTCCATGTATAGCTGGGATAAAAATCATTTGGTAGTGATACCATATTTGGATATGAATTTGGTGGGATCAATACTATAAAAGAACTGAACTAAATCTGAGCTCATTCTGAAAAATCTTTAATGTAAGATATGTGAAGATTTTTCTTTCAAATTATTTGTAGGGTGAGGGTTGTTTATACTTTAGTTTTTCCTATGTACTTGAAGTAAATGTCCCTTTGAAAAATTGATTAATATTAAATTGTTAAATGGAACTAGGAGAAATTAGTTATTAGTAGCTAATAGCAGGGGTGAATGAGAACAAAACCAAAGGGGCTCAGGCTAGTGGCACTGGAGAAAAACAGCCCACATTCCCAAGTGAACCCCTACAACTCCTGGGGAGCAGATGTAGCCAGTCTGACTGTGGCAGAATGAAGCCAGGACACCACATATAAAAAGCACATTGACATCAGAGTACAGAGGGTATAGCATTCATTTCCTCATATTAAAATAATAGATTTTGACCTCTGAGGAGACTTCTGAAGCCACCTGATCAAAGTGCCTCATTTTACAAATGAGAAAACTCAAACCCATGGAAGTTTAGGTGTCAAGCCCCTAGAGGCCTAAGGTCTCAGTTAATAAGCATCAGAGATGAAATCTGAAGTCAAGTTTTCTGACTGCAGAACTAGTGCACTTTCCATTCTACAATACTGCCTCCAATACTAAGGCTATTACAGCTTTTTTTGTCAATCACAACATACGTGTTCAGAGAACAGCACATAAGAAGTGAAAGTAGAATGGTTAGAGATTGAAGAGGGACAGAGAGGAGTAGTGTTGCTGATGAATCCATAGAGAAATTCAGTTCATGTGTTTAGAGTTGAAAACGACCAGAAGGACAGATAAACAATTCCTGATTTTAGTTATTGATTACCTGCTGCATATTTATTGTGATATATTTGTGTCTTTCAGTAGTGGGCAATCACCTCAGGGACAAACTGGGGTTAAATTGAGAAATAAATTTCCTCCTTTAGCCATAGCAGTGCTTAAATTGTCTTCACATATTTTAGAAAAATGAAATTATTCCCCTTGTCTCAAACATTTTACTACATAGCAAATGAAAATGAGCTAAACAATATAAATAAGAGCAGAAACATTATTCTTTCAGGTTTTTTCCTTGTTCTTTTTCTGCATTCAACATTCTAGTTAATGTCATCTTCTTCCCCAAACTGCCAGAGGGTACTTGTCTTAAATATAGCTTAGTGTCAATCTGTGATTAAAAGTACCATGTGAAACAAAATTGTAATACCAGGAGCTTCAAATGTAACATGAGCTCTAAAGCTCCAAAACGGTGTGCTTGACACTGTCTCCATGATATTAGAAGACTGAAAACGCCATTGGATTGGCCGTGAACATGAAAAGGAAGTGCCAATAGTTTGCGATGCCATTTTTGAGCAGGAGGCAGATTTTGATGGGTTTTAAATTTGTTTCCTAAATTATTCTTGTCAAGAGTTATGTTCCAGGCAAATGCCATCTGACATTGGAAATACATGGACCTCTCTTGAGTTTATCAGATGAATTGAGAGTATTTTCTCTAACTCTCTTAGTCCACAGTCCATGGAGTCCTTGAGATCAGCCATTATATGTGTCTTTCTTCATATCGCCAGTGCTTAACACAATGCCTGGCATGAAATAGGCACTTAATACATGCTTGCTGACACAGACCACTGTCACAATCAAATGATTCTACAATTCTATTCCTTATCCACACTCATTTTCAAATATAGATTATATTGCATTGTATATTGCATTATATTGTTCTGTTTTAGACAAATGCCTTTACGCCAAATCACATTATAGCAGTGGATTGTTTAATGAGATACCATGCTTTATATTCAAGACCACTGACTCTTGGCATTACACATAAGTTAGTGGGACCCCATTTAGGAGTTATTTTTTAAAGGCACAGATGACTATGTATACTGCCTAAGCAGATCAACTCTATCCTAAGCAGAGGTAGCTAAGTGGTGCAGTAGATAAAACACAGGGCCTGAGTTCAAATCCAGTCTCAGACAGTTGTTAGCTATGCAAGCCTTGACAAATAATGTAACCTCTGTCAATCTCAGTCCTCTCAATCATATGATGTGAATAATGATACCACCTACTTCCTAAGGTTGTTGTAAGAATCAAATTAAATAATATTTGTAATGTTCTTAGCACAGAGCCTGGTGTATGGCTGGTGGCTAATAAATCCTCTTTCCCCCCTTTTCTTCCTTAAGCCACTAATTGATGTTCCTAACCATTTGTTGGCTACTTGAAGGCTAAACATTAGAAAAGAAAGGATGGTATACTCATCATTCTCCAAACTATTTTAAGCAAAGTACCATCAGATGTAGCAAATTATAGAATCAGTGCCATAGTTTTTGCCCATAAAACAAACTGTAGGTGATAGAAATTCACATCACTGAGAAAAGTATCCTAAACCACATAATAAGTTCCTTCATGTATACTTCAGGGTTTGGCTGGGGTTCTGGTTTTGCATTCTCTGGTTCTCATTTGATTAGAGTTTCCCATTCTCTTAATGATTTCCCTTTCTGCTTTTGGATCTTTTCGGTTCTGGATTCATTGTATTTCTACTTCCCCTTTCTCAGATACAGTCCTCTCTTCTACTTGCAGATCCCATTCAAGACATGGATTCTCAATATAACTGGGCCCTTCAGAAGACCTTGATGTGCAAATTGTTTCAAATATGTTCTACCACTGAATTGCCTACAGCAGATCACACCATTATATTGGCAAATAATCATAGCACAAGGAGAGGTTAAACTAAATCTACAGTTGATAAATTCAATGAGTCAAGGTGGCTAGATATGAAGCAATGCTTAACAGAAACAGGTGGAAACTATTTGCTGGTTTCTTATTTTGCTAAGGTGAAATAAGCAAGCACCACTCCCCTAGGTTCTGCTGATAGGCAGAACTGCCCTATTTAAATCCCTGCCCCCACAAAACTTTGTTCCAATAACTGTAGCCAGTAATTGTTGGAACAAGAATAATAATCTTGAATGTTTGAACCTAGAGATGCAAGCCTGCAGCCCCTGCTACTGGGGAGACTGAGACTGATGGATCATTTGATATCAGTTCTTAGCCATAACAGAGCTAAATCTGATATGGAGTCCACACTAAGTCAAGTACTAATGGTGAGTGTCTGAGTGAGGAGCTACTAAGTTGCCCAAGGAAAGGTGATGTGCTACAGGTCAAAAATAGAGTAAGTCTGGCAGCTAGGTGGCACAGTGGATAAAGCACCGGCCTTGGATTCAGGAGGTCCTGAGTTCAAATCTGGCCTGAGACACTTGACACTTACTAGCTGTGTGACCTTGGACAAGTCGCTTAACCCTCATTTCCCCACAGGGAAAAAAAAAAAAAAGGAAAAAAAGAGTAAGTCCAAATTTCCACACAGAAAGCAGTGGATCCAAGCCCATGAGTGGCAGCTATGCTTATAGTTGGGTTGAAATAAGAAGTCTCAGGCTCAAAAAAAAAAAAAAAATCAATTGGTCTGAAGACAATGAGCAAGTCACATGCCCAATAGGACAGCCTGTGAAGCATTAGTTCCTGAATCTCTGAGAACCATTTTGGCAGTATACAGGACTCTATGGAAAACATTCCCTACCTGTTTCCACATGACACTGGAAAATAAAACAAAATGAACCAAAAAAAAAATGGTAGTATAATAATAGTAGTAATTTCCAGTAGATACATAGCAGACATTGTGTGCAAGGTACTATACTAAGTACTTTATTAATATTATTTCATTTGATCCTCACAACAATACTGGGAGTTAGATGTTATTATAATCCTCATTTTTGGTGAGGAAATTGAGATAAATAAAGGCTTAATGATTTTCCCAAGGTTTCAAAGATAATAAGCAATTGAGACTGGATTTAAAACCAGGTATTCCCAGCTACAGGCCCAGTGTGCTATTCATTGCACACATGATACTAAAGAAGAATATCATAATTAAATGAGTAATTCATTCAGGAAATAAAGATGTGTACACATTCTATTATAAGCATTATATTTTAAGGAGAAAATTAATATTTGCCTGGGAGACCACCTCTCAGTCTATTTTTTTTTTAAGTAGGTATAGCTAGGTGGTACAACAGATAGAGATTTGGGATTGGAGTCAGGAAGAACTGAGTTCAAATCCAGCCTCAGACACTTATTGGCTGGGTAACCATTGCCAAATTGAATATCTTCCTTCAGACTAAGTTTATTCATCTAAAAATGGCAGTACCTATAGTGCCTATCTCCTAGGATTACTTTGAGGGTAAAGTGATAAGGTTTGCATTGTGTAAACCTTGAAGTTTGATATTAGTACTGGCTATTATTATTCCCTCTACTATGCTGTGAATATTCATTATTTTAATAGTAGACCCTGATACCATGTAGTCAAATCATTAGAGAAAAAAAAAATAAAACATGACTATGTTTGTTGAGGAGAGGGTCAAGATGTGAAAGGAGAGCAGGAATTAGTCAAACAACTATATATAACCAATAGATTTTCTGAATGTTTTGTTTTTCAATAAATTGTTTTGTCATGGTGTAGGCCAGTTTAAATGATTTAGAAACCTGAATTAACTCATTTTTTTCAACAAATAAGTCAATATTCACATATAAACTAGTGTCATTCCATTGACATAGTCAGTGTTATTTCAGTATTTCAATTAAACAAATATTTATTAAGTGCTAACTATGTGCATGTCACAGAATTGGGTGACTTGATTTGAGGCTGAAACTGAAGACTGGAAATGTTTGCTATGGTGAAGGCTCTTTTTTTTAAAAAAGCAAATTAATGACGTTTTATTCCTAGAAAGATTGTTTTTAGCTTTAGTGTTTTTCATAAAAGTCAATGTTAGTTTAATTTCATAAATGAATAGTAAGTGAATAACAGAGCAAGAGGTGAGGAAATGAAAAAAGAAGGGGGCTTCTTCATAAACACATTTTGTAAACTGACTCAAGCCCATTTCATTTGGCCCCTCCTTTCCACTCTTCCCCTATGCACTGTAATAATGAGACCACTTTGTATTTATCACTTTTTTCCCAAAAATTCCAGTGATCTACTCTTAATAAGAAGCAGTGTTATACAAAGGCTGATGGTATACTAAATGGGTGATAGTGGACATCTCACAGGAAGGTAGCATGATGTTGATAACAGGTTGCCAGCATCCATGTTAGATCTTGTTTCAAGTTCTGTTTCTGGCATATACTAGCTATGTGACCCTGGGCAGATCATATAATTCCTTAATGCTTATAGGCAATTTTCTAATCTATTAGCACTAGGAGAAGGAAGAAAGGAAGGAAGGAGGGAGAGAGGGAAAATGGGAGAGAAGGAAGGAAGGAGAGAAGGAAAGAGGGAATGAAAGAAAGAGGGAAGGAAGGCAGGAAGGCAGGAAGGAAGGAGGGAGGAAGGCAGGCAGGAAGGAAGGCAGGAAGGAAGGAAGGAAGGAAGGAAGGAAGGAAGGAAGGAAGGAAGGAAGGAAGGAAGGAAGGAAGGAAGGAAAAAAGGAGGCAGGAAGAAAGGAAAGACAGAAGGGAGGGAGGGAGGGAGGTAAAGAAGGGAGGAAGGAAGGAGACAGGGTATGAGAAAGGGAGGGAAGGAATAATGGAGGAGGAGAGAAGCAAGAAAGAAAGGAGGATAGGAAGGGAGGCAAGAGAAGGAGGAAAGGATGGGGTGTTTGGGGGCGGGAAGGATACCTATTCCAAACAAGAACTAGTTATCATATAAAGTATAGACATAAACATAACATGCAGATTGATTCCAAAACAAGCAGGTTATCTTACAATTTATATTTTATACTTTGCTAGAATCAATTTAAAACATATCAGCTAAGTTTTCTTTCTCTAAACTTTCTCCTAGGATATGGAAGTAGTTTCACTTAAAAGAATCCTATGAATACTACATGTTTAAACTATATTTTGCCAGTATTTTTCATTTCCTGGGCTGATATACAGAGTTTAAGGTCTGAGAAAAGCAGTTCAAGGTAAGCATCTTGTTTACATTGTATAAAATGACAGCTCAGACAGAATACGTAGTGTGTGAACACAGGCAGACATGTAATCTTATGTGACTATGACAGTAGATCGCCAACCTTATGTCATTATCAGTGGTTTAAGCCTCTTCAATAGTACTTTGGGGAATCATTGTAGCCACCTGGCATTTTGTGATTCTTTGCTATTAATTACAGCCACAAGCTGCCTTTGGGGAGGTAGCATTTGTCACAATGCCATAGGAGAACTGGGTCTTAGAGTAGAAGTCTGCTTCCTGGTTCAATACTCAACAAACCCAAGAGTGAACAGCTAGGGGCCTCCATTGTTTTGTACATAGCAACTAAGTGCCTGTTCTCAGACAGGGATGAAATTCCTGACCCACTGTCACTGGGCCCACACTGTGAGCTGTCTTGTAGTGGGGATGGATGTGAACCAAGCCAACCACACTCTCTCACCATGTCGTGCTTGTGATCGATGGCTCGAATGTGCAATCTGGCTAGCGAGGTTAATGATGTGGCCTGTAGCCATGAAACCAAGTCAAGCTAGCTGCCCCATATAGACATTGAACCCATGACCTTGGTCTCATTAGCACCATGTTATAAGAGCATCCCTACAACCTCATCATCTCTGAGAGCTACAATGAATCTTGACAAATGAAAGAGAAGAAACCTGGGACTTTAGAATGATGACTATCTTTTCCTGGAAAAAAATATAACCTTTAAAATGTAGTATGATCCAGGCAAGTTGTTTGACCATGATTGCTGAAGATAAAGCATGAAGATAATGAGCTGTCACCAATTCTTTTCTCTCCGCTCCCACCCCCTACCCACACTCACTCTGCCCTACAGATTTATTTAGGATGTCAGGGAGAATAACTCCCCATGCTGTGTATGAATGGTATGAACTTCCCCACCCACCAATATACAAACCCAAATTTCTTGCCTTGCTCACATATTCACAACTATGTCCCTGTTCTTTTCTACTTAGCTGCAGTCAGCTCACTAAGTTCATCTCAAAAAGAGAAGGGGCAATGCTAAAAACTAGATTATACAATGTCATTTTCCACAGCTTGAAAAACTTTGATTTTCACAAGGCACTTTCAAATGTAGTAATAAACTTGTAAGAATGTTTTAAATGTCATCTTACTATTCTAAGTTATTGTTTTTTAGTTCAAGAAGGTTCAGTAAAATATAGTTTTATTATGAAAAACTTTACAGGTTCAGAGCTCCTTCTTGGACAGTGAATCAGATGCCCAAAGTCAGATCTGCTTACTCTACTCTTTTTTTTTTTTAAATGAGGCAATTGGGGTTAAGTGACTTGCCCAGGGTCACACAGCTAGTAAGTGTTAAGTGTCTGAGGCCAGATTTGAACTCAGGTACTCCTGACTCCAGGGCCCTTGCTCCATCCACTGCGCTACCTAGCTGCCCCCTGCTTACTCTACTCTTAATAAAGAAACGGCATATATACATGTGATTGTGGGCTCTCTCTATTGGAGGGGTCAGGGAAGGGACTAGCCATGAATTAAATTTGGAAAAAGAAATAATTATGTCCACTGTAACCTATAATGCATTTGTAGTGATAATATAAACCTGGAAGATATAGGAGTTATTTATTTTATAGCACATCTCAGAAAAAGAAAGGACCACCTTGGGAGGTAATGAAAGCCCCATCAGTGGAGATTTTCTAATGCCTTGACATTAGGGAGGATTCCTATTTAGCTACAGTTTAGACTCTCCTTCTAATTCTAAAATTTTATTATATAATATCAGAAAATAAAGCTTAACCCAGAAAAAGCAAGAGTTCTTATAATGCTTAGCAGAGGGTATAAATATAAAAAGTTATTACTTCCCTAGAATCGAAATCATGGTTCAGTTTTAGAAGTTTCTAGGATCGTATTAAAATTGTCCCATGTATATGAATTAACTCTGTGTACACACATACATATACATATGTATGCACACACATGTGTATGCACACACATGCATATGTATGGATATAGGTCGTATGCATTCATGTATATATCTGTGTACACAGATGCATGCACACACATATGAATGCACATATGTATGTGTGTATACACAATACACACATGCATGTGTGTGGATATAGGTTGTATGCATTCATGTATATATGTGTATATATGTGTGTGTGTTCATATATATACACACACACACATATGTGTGTATGTGTGTATGTATGTATGTTATGTGAAAATCAGATTGTTCCAGCAAGGAAAAATAGGATGATTAAACATAAGTGCTGGAAGTTTAGAATTTACACTATTATATGACATAAATCACTATGTAAAGAAAATGCACGTCCAGACTTTAAAACAAAGCAGTAAATGGGAATAGGGACAATCATCCATAAAAGATAAATCATTTAAAGGTTAAAATAAAAGCCATAAATCCATGAGTATGGCTATAGTCTACAAGATTAAATGTCTATTTTGAAGCTGTTTCTAATACTCTCAGCAGTACAATAGAAGACAAGGGTGGAGGGAAATATTTAGGTCAGTGAATGAAATGGTTGATCCATTTGTCTTTCCTCCATGGTTCCCACATAAGTCAGTCAGTGAGTCAACAAGTATTAATTATATCAGAATCTCATTTTTTCTCTCTCTCAGCATCCCTTTGCACTCAGAAAATTTGTTGAGGACCCCCAAAGAGTTTTTGTTATAGCTATTGATATTTACCATATTGAAATGACAGTGCCTTAGCATTAACATGAAAATGGTTTTGACCTCGCAGACCCCTTGAAAGGATCTCCAGGATCCTTAGAGCTCCTAAGCCCATACTTTGAGACCCTCTATATTAAATGATTACCATGTGCCACCTGTGTACCATTTGGGATCTAAAGAAAGGCAAAAACAATTCCCGCTCTCAAGTGATTGGAAAAACAAACATGGAAAGAAGTAGGTATATGAAAGGTATGTACAGAGTAGTGTGAGATTAAAATTATCATAGCCGGGTTTGGGGACAATGGATACCCTCTTTTGGTGAAATTACAGTAGAAAGAAGTCAATCTCAGAGGGACCCGAAAGAGTTACCTCAAGAAGATGAGATGAGTTTGAGGCTTGACAGAAGCCAGAGAAGCTAAGGAGTAGAGGTACAGAGTGGGAACATTCTAAGAAAGGGTGACAGCCATTGCAAAGCTTATCCAGAGATAAACTGGGCAACAGTGGGTTTAACCTAGATATCCTTAGCATACTAATATCCTAAGAGAAAGTAACTTTGACTTTGAATACAGAAGACATGAATTGGAGGACCAGCTCTGCCACTTATTAGTTGTGTGACCTTGCATAAAACATTGAAATGCAATTCCATCTTCTACAAAATGGGCATGATAGTCGTTTTGTTACCTATCTCACAGAGGAGTTATGATTTGTAAACTTTTGTGACAATTACTCTGGAAGGTATCACATATGTACTTTTGTAAATGCCTTATCTTACGTTTCAGAAGTGGAAAATGACCTATGTGGGACTACAAGAATGGAAGAATGCAAAATGACATCAAGGATGAGATTCACTGTAACACAGACTGTGTGAATAGGAAATAAGGGAATTAATAAGGCTAGAAAGATAGTTTTAATTAGACTGGGGAGGAACTTTATACCAAATTTAGAATCCACCTTGCAGACAGCAAGAGTCCACTAAATAAGGTTCAGTTTTGTATATTAGGATGATTATTTTGGCAGCCATGTGAAAAATGGATTGGAAGGAGAAAGCAGTGAGACTATGTCATATAAAAATCTGTTAAAGAAACTGGGGAAGTTTAGCCTGGAGAAGACAAATTTAGGAGGTCTGCGATGCAGATAGGCACATTCTAGCTTTATATAAGGGAAAACATCCCATTTAGAGCCATTCCGAAATGAAGAAGTGTTTCCCCAGGAACTAGTAAGTTCCCCTTCTCTGGAAATCTTTATAGCAAAGACTGGCTGATCATTTGTCAATCCTGTTGTAGCATCAAGCAGAGTAAATGCCCTCAGGGATCACTTACAAGTCTGAGATTCTGTACATAACTGGTTAACAGGACCTTGAAATAGTCAGGGAAAGATGTAGTGATAATCTAAACTAAGATTCAGGATGGCAATGGAGGTTGAATGGAGGAAATGGGTGGGAGAAGGACTACTAAGGGAAAATCCATGGGACTCAGCGGCTGAGCAGCCTGAAGATGTCAGGATTAGATTTCATACTGAAGTTTGTGCCCAGTAATAATATTTCCCTGTTTTCCCATCCATTTTCTTTTTCCACTGGAACAAAATGTCTCTTTACCTACATGATATGATATATTTACTACATGAATGATATAGCTAATATTATAATTCAATAGTGGCATTTAATTGATTTTCATTTTTATTGTGGCTTTACAGGAATGGATTTCTTCTCTAAACTTGAAATGTTTATTTTTATGTCTGTGATCCTCAGTATAAATATAACTGCAAGTGACATCCTAATGAGGTAATTTATAACTCTTCTTCAGTTACATGTTAATGGGAAGCCTGTAGATCTTGAGATCTCAATGGCTTGTAGGAGGTACAAATGGAAAATGATTCTTAGTTACATTACTGAGCCCCACTGTCAAATATCATATCTGACTGTCTCTAATTCCCATGACAGGAACTTACCTTATCTCACACTAATTGTTCCCATATTTTCTCAGCAATAATCTATTGAGCACCAGATCATAGATTTAGAGCTGTAAGGAACATACATGACCTAATCCAACCAGTTTATATTATCGAAAAGGAAACTGAGGCTGAGAAGTTAAGTAAGTGGTCCTAGGTCATTTAAGTAAGAACTCAGATTTGAACTCTCATTTGTTGACTTTAAATCCATTTCCCTTTTCATTACACCATATAATGCTCTATCATACTACCTCTACCTAGTATTTCATTGATAGTGGTAGTTGCTAGTGAAGAATTTCCTCTGTTAGTCTATATTGATTAAGGTCAAGGGGATATATGTGTGTGTGTGTGTGTGTATGTGTATATATATATGTATATGTGTGTATATATATATGTATGTATATGTATATGTGTATATATATATATGTATGTATATGTATATGTGTGTGTGTATATATACACATATATGTAATTGGGAAAGGCTTATCTGTATCCCTTCTGTATGATGTTACAGTGTTAGATAAAGCTTTGAACAGCATGGGGCATTCATGACATCTCTCACTAGAACAGCTTTTCACTCCTGATGCAGGATCCTGTGGTTCCTGGATTCTCTCTCTTGCTTTGCCCTCTTTCTCCCTATAGTAATACTGGTTCTTGTCCTTTTAATTTTTGGAATCTCTCAGTAGTTTGCTTCATTTAGGCTCAAGGCTTTCAACCTTATGGCTTTCAACCCTTCACTCTTTGGACCAGGCTTGCCAGAATTTCTACTCCTTCCACTAAGACCAGGGGCCAGCACTACAACTATATTCAGCTTGAAGCAGTTACAGAAGAAGAGATCTTCGCTCTCTTTTCTCTTAGCTAAATGCAGTAGCAACCTGGTAGACCTGAGTCCAGTTAGGGATGCTCTGGGACATGAGTGGTCAGTTGGGGTCCCCCTAAAAAGCTGATTGAAGTTGTCTGGGGAATGTCTGGGAGGTGAATTTCAGCTGGGAGAAAGGTGCTTTCTAATGGCTCCTTTCCTCCCCTCCCCAGCAATTTGGATCACATGATGAGAGAGACCCATGACTGGTCACGTCGGGGATGAGTTTAGAGGGCTGCCTCTTTGACTATACTGCATTCCGATTGGCTAGCGTTTTGCACGAGTGTCATGGCCTGAAGATTGTAACTGAGGAAGAAGGGTGGAGCCAGCCCATTAAGACATAAAAGGTTCTCGAAGTCCCATGCTCACCACCATCTCCATTAGGGAGCTGGCCCATTCACATGTGAATGTATAAATAAAGGCCTTTGATACTTCTCCAACACTGAGTCCCCCAAATTTATAAATGGGGTTTCTCACAATTCATTTCTCACACATACATTGTATATAAATATGTACTTAAGGTTGCACAAGCTCTGAACTAAACAGAGCTCTGAGCTCTGAAGAAGATACTTGGGTAAGGTACTATTACAAGCAGGGAGTTGTCATCATGCAAGCTATAACCACTACGCTCCTTCCTGTGTTTTCAATCCTATATTAGGTCAATCCCCTTTCATCCCTTTCTGGGGATCTGAGGCAGAGCATTCCTAAAAGCAACATTGGACCTGACCTCTAGAGTCAGCAATTCAGGGTGTGCTTCTAAATGTTTAACAATTGGCTCTCAGAAAACAGTAAACACTCATTTAAGTTGAATCTGCATTGTTAAATTGTTCTCCATCCCCTTCTAAAGTCTAAATAATCAATAAATTAAGACTTGTTTTTTAGCATTTAGATTCCTTAGGTCTACATGCTTTCAATAAGCATTTAATAATTGATTTTCTGGAGCCACTTTGAACCAACTTCAGCCCACCCATGAACTAATCCCTTAAGGTATGGAGAGTTCCCCTACCCCCACCCTACAGAAAAGCACACGTTGAAGATAAGATCAGAATTTTTCAAAAGGAAATTTATGAAGTATTTTTTAAAGGAATTATAAAAACTTTGAAACAAATGAAATCAGAGATATTTCTTATTCTAACTTTAAAATGTTCAGGAAAAGCAATATGGCACAGTGGAAAGAGAATTAGATTTGTAGTCAGAAAACTTGGGTTCAAATTCCAGTTATATAACTTTAAGAATAATAAGAGCTTATAGAGAAAAGAAACTGAACTTTCAATTCACTCTGCCTTGCATCTGCTGCTCTACCTGGTTTCAGCTGCACAGAACAAGATGTCTGCATGCCAGGTGAGAACTACAAAATTTACTGAGAACTGATTCCCCACCCAGTCCCCTCTTTCCCAGACAAATGAATTGCCTGGGACTAACCAATCTTTGTCATTTTCAGACTCTTGATGGACTTATGGACCTTCCCCCAAGCAACTTATTCCTTCCCAATGTTTCCCCACCTTACTCCCTGGACTTTATGTTATTATGTAAAAAGGGTCCACCTACATTAAGTAGTTTCTATTCAGAGTTACTAGCATCTATACTTAACTTGGGAGCAGTTCTATTGTTTCTTTTGTTAAAGGTTCATTTACATTAAGTAGTTGTCTGTCACTGGAGCAATCTTTTGGTTGCCTTTTTGTTCTGTTACCCCATAAAAATGCTGTCCTCTGTTCCCATCTTTGGGTATTCCTAGCTTCTGAGCTTTGTGATACCATGAGCTATAGTTCCTCTGCCCTGATTAAAGACCTTATTTTTCCTATATTGATTGTTTCCTTAATTTCCAGGTTAACACAGGCATCTCCTGATATTCTCCCACCCCAACTTTCCTACTTCCTTTTATGTGTTATTTCCCCATCCCATTAGATTATAAACTCTTGGATGGAAAAAACCTATCTTTCTTTTGTTAATTGTATAGGCAGTGGTTAGCTCAGTGCCTAGTACTTAGTAAATGCTTGATTGAATTGAGCTAGATTGGATTATCATAATTCATATACTTTTGCTTCATTTGCAGAAGCTATAAGACCTACATTCTTGGTTCTTAAACCTTCATCTAAAACTTCACCCAAGAGGGTACACATGACAAGTGGTCCATATGACCCAGTATGTGCTTCTCTGACTGGAAGCCCCTAGATCACCTGTGGACCAGAATTTCATAATACTTCTATCACACAATCCTCCTCATTCTGTTCTAGTTTCCCTAGATGAAGAAAATATTTCTGTTCTTGTCTCCAAGGACTCCTTGATTGGACTTCATGCTATTTTCAGGAACAGAAATTCACTCTACTTCTCCCAAACCTCCAAATAATTGATATGCCTTGAGCCCATTGAATGAACCAGACTTTTCCAACTCAGGTTATCAGTTCTAACAACGTGGCCAGGAAGACCTCAGTTGAAATCCCACCTCTGACTCTTGCTGTCTCTGTGAAACTGGTTAAGTCACCTCTTATTGTTTTAGGGCAAGTCTAAAATTCATCATCTAAAATTCAACCTGTTGTGCTATAATGTTACAAGTTCTAAAGTGTTGGAAGCCCTTCTGCATCAATGGAGAGCATTTCCTCATTCTGTAGTTCTCAGTACTCTATCATCTATCTATCTATCTATCTATCTATCTATCTATCTATCTATCTATCTATCTATCTATCTATCTATCTATCTACCTCTAGTTCTCTATCATGTACATCTCTATTTCTATATTTATTTCTATCTACTCTCCATATGTACACACATGCATACATCTCTCTCTCTCTCTCTCCCTTTCTCTCATTTCTCTATCCATATATGTATGGATGTATAGATATATACACCCATAAATATAGATTGCCCCCAAAATCTTTGTACAATTCAAATCTTTAATAGCTGTATACATACATATAAATATACAACTATACATATATATACATCATACATATACATATGCAACATACACTTATATACAAACAATGCACACACATATATAAATATATGCATATGTATGTATACAACTATACAGTTAGCTATAGCTTATATTTCTTCAACCCATTTTTTAAAATTTTTGAATGATAAAGTGACAAAAACAATTCCAAACAAATTAATTAAGAAGAGCTTGAAAAATGTTTAAAGGAAAATATCATAAGGTTGTTGTGGTGCCTGATTTACAACTTGGTTTTAAAATTTTACAATTGTGCTCTAAACAGCTTTTATGGCTCATTAAATACTAAAGAACTCCTTAAGTCTTGCTTATGCAGCTTTTAGGTACCATCTTAGGCTGCATCTGTTAACTACCCAGTTTAAAGGAGTTCCACATTTTTTAAAGGTTATATTCAATCAAATAATCTTATTTAGGAGACACATTTTTTTTAATAATAAACATTTTATTTATTTTATTTATAGTTTTGAGTTCCAAATTTTATCCCTCCTTTCCTCCCTTCCCTCCCCCTTCCTGAGGTGGTAAGCAATAATTTTTCAACTGATTATTTTAGAATTATGAATATACAAGTTAAAGGCTTTTCTTATTTTTTTCCTAAGAAATCTTCTCAATTAAATTATGCTTAGAAAGTGTCCTTGATGAAGGTCAAATGTTCTTAATTACATTTGCTTTTTTTAGATTCTACAACAGACTTGGACTTACATTTTATAATAATTTCATTCACTTATTCATTCATTCAAGAATAAATTTATTAAATATCTACTGCATTGAAAGCACTGTGCTAGGCCCTAGAAAATATATATTGATAAACCCCTTTTATAGAGTTTACAATAAAGCAGGGTTATAATACAAAAATATGTCATTGTATACACATACTTATATGATCTGTATCTAAGGGCTAGAAACATTCATTATACGAAATACTTTTAGAGTTGGACCTTGAAGGTATGAATAAGGTTTTAATAAGCAGAGGTACGGAGGAGTACATTCATGATATTAGAAATAGCATAATCTTGGACATAGTGGTGAGGAAAATGGTAGATATATACAAGAGATAGTCAGTAATGAAATCTGTTAAATGTATAGCACAACTGGAGAAGAGTGATTAGGAGATAAGACTGGAAAGCAGTACAACACTAAATTGTGGAACCCCTTGGAGGCCAAGCTAAGAGCATGGAAAAAACCTGGGAGGCACAAGAGTTTTCAACATAGCTATATCAACAATGAAAACTATGTATTGTTTGTTTGTTTGCTTTACTAGACCTGCATTTATTTTTTTTAATAATAAACATTTTTATTTATAGTTTTGGGTTCCAATTTTTATGCCTCATTCCCTCTCTCCCCTACCCCCTCCCTCTAGTAGCAAACAACCAGATATGGGTTATACATGTATGACTATGTAAAACATTACCATATTTATCATTTTGTACAAGCAAACTTGATTTAAAAAATGAAAGAAAATGAAAAATAGCATGCTTCAGTCTGTTTGATCAATATCAGTTCTTTCTTTGGAGGTGGGTAGTATGTTTCATCAACAGTCCTTTGTGATTTTCTTGGATCATTGTATAGTTGAGAATAGTTAAGTCATTCACAGTTCTTCATCAAACAATATCGCTGTCTCCCGTGTACAATGTTCTCTTGGTTCTGCTTACTTCACTATACATCATTTCATACATTATCATTTTGTATATTTATCATACATTATCATATTCCAGGCCTTCTGAAGTCATCCGGCTTGTCATTTCTTATAGTACAATAATATTCCATCACCATCATATATCACAGCTTGTTTAGCCTTTCCCCAATTGATGGGCATTCCTTTCATTTCCAGTTTTTAGCCACCACAAAAAGAGCTGTTATAAATATTTTTGTACAAATAGGGCTACATCTGGATTTCATTGATACACAGTCCTGCTCATCTGAAAACCTCCTCTACCATAACATAGCAGGAACTATCCTCCAACTTATATTTTTAAACAATTTTCCTGGGGACACTAAGAATTTGTGACTTGCCCAGGGTCATGAAACCAGTATGTATTAAAGATGGGAACTGAATTTAGGTGTCCTTGAATAGAAAGCCAGCTGTCTATCCAGTAAGATTTATATTGTGAAAAGAAAGGATTAATCTGGGAGTGATATCGTCAGTGGATTTAGAAGGGGATGAGAAAAGGGAAGCAAGCAGGCTAATTAAGGAACTGCTGCAATAATCTACTGTTGATATTATGATTATGTGGAAATCTATTTCCCATCATATCACTGACTATAACTATACAGGTTAGCTAAATTAGCTGCTCCTTTTAGCACATCATCTGCCCTTCATTGTGTGGAATCATTTTGTACTAAATTAGAAAGTTGTGGTAGAATTCTACAAATGGTAGGAACTAACAAAAATAAGAAATATTGATTCCTGTATTGAGTGCAAACAAAATCTTTCACTGAACCATAGGCTGAAAAACAAAAACAAAGAAGAAAAAAATATTTATAAAACTGTGATGATAAGTTTCTGCTTTTTGTGGTAATGTAGAAATACAGATTTTGCCTAAATTTGTCCCATCTAGCATGTGCAAAAAAAATGTGGCAGACAACCAAAACATTTTATTATTATTTGACAAGTTCTTTTTGTGTCAAAAGTCAAAGTGATGGTGTCCTCATTTGTAAAATGAGAGATTTAGAATAGTCAATGTCTAAGGTTCCATTCTGTTTAAAATTTTATGACATTATGATGTGATAGCATTATCTTTTTAATTTAAAAATGAAAAGAGAAGACACACAAAAAGACACACACCTGCATATTTCAGGTGTTGTTGTTGTTGTTGTTGTTGTTGTTTTCCCTGTAGTTGAAATTGTCTGGACAATTATCCTAACATAATTTTTCATTCTGCCTCTGCAGAAAGAGCCTCACTGTGTAAACATAAACATTTTAAAAATATTTTTACTCTATGTAGAAGTCTTTAAAGTAATGAAATTGGACATGTTTATATTAGAATGAGAGTACTTCCCATTTGTATAATGCTGTAAAATTTGTAAATTAGAGAGTTTCTAAAAATCCTGTTCTTTAGGTATTATTTTATTCTTTAATATTAGGAATCACTACAGGCAATACATCCCAGAGAATACTGAGAGGCTACTTTGTGTAGTGCAGAAGTCCTAGTTTGAAAGTCATAAGACTTGAGTCTTAGCTCTGGCTCTTCTGTTGAGTAGTTGTGTGACTTTGGACAAATCACTGGATTTATCTAGACCTCAGTCTCCTCATCTTTAAAATGAGTTTGCATTACATAATCTCTAAGGTTCTCTCCAGACCTAGACTTCTTTTTCTATTTAATACAGATATTTCCCACTGCCTTGAAACACATTTATCTGATCACATTAGCATATATGCACATGCAAATGCACATTAATACATAAGCAATGAAGAGAGAAGTAGCTCTTTTGTTAATTCATAAACTATTGAATGTATCCTATCAATATAACATAATGTTTTCATACAGTGCTAAAAATGTCATGCTGACCTCTTGAAAGGATTAGAGAGATTCTATATAGAACATATGCTATTTATAAGGCATCCCCAGGCTTTCATGATCTCATCATGAACTCTACCCAGACCCACTTACCCAAGTCAAGAGATTAACTAGAGGCCTTCTATTCCTAGTAGAATCTGGCACTGAGTCGACTTTCTAGCAGAATTTGAAGAGCCCTTCTATTACATGCATCCTTTGTTTGGGTCTCTATAAAGAGCTGAGCTCCAATACAGAAAGCTGATTACATCCACTGTAAACAAACTGCCTTGTTTTAAGATTTGTATGCAGGGTCATCATCATTATAAACATATGTACAGTTCCACAGTACATTCTTTAGGAAGTATCATTTGGTATTTATTAAAATTCTGACATTATGGACAGTATTGGCATTCAGCTCTGAGGATTTTACTATGGGTGAAATATGCCTTATTCACAAGTAACAATTTTAAACTCCAGGATCATAGAGATCCACAAAGGGGTCAAGCATTCCCTTTGAACTGTGCATATTACTGAGTTCTAAGAAACTAAAGGAAGCATGAAAAATCCAGTTAAACTCAGAAGCTATGGCTAATAATCTATATATTCTCAAACAAGTGAAAAGTTACTGGAGAAGTGTCTATACCCATCTACACATCCACTTCCTAAGGAAGTAAATGCTATAGTTGTAAATAATTTCACAACAAATGCTTCCTTAATTCAATTGGCCACAAAATCATCCTATTATAATTCATTTGAGATTAAAATATACAGACTCAAGATTTAACACATACACATGCACAAACAGAATTATGGCAAGATTCCAGGAGTTTGAGAAATAGCTCTAAAGACTCTTTTAAATATATGAAATCTTAAGATTTCTGATGCTGATATTCTATCAGGAAAAAAAAAACACCTTACTTTACTGCCGGTGTGTCAGAGACCACTGTATCTAAAGTTCTAGAAAAAAAAACATTCAGTCAATGATAAATGTCCCTCAGACACTTCAGCCATTTATGTGTTCAAAAGCCACATGCAGAGCTCTCAAGGTCAAAAGCTTTTGAAACATTCCACTGTGTCATATAGATGAGAATATTCTTTTGTGCAAATCTGTGATATTTACCAAAGTAAAGATGATAATTGTATCATGAGATAGCCTTCCAATGCTGAAACAAGATGACGGGAGATTTAATGAACTGAAATCAAGTCAAAAAGTGGCCATTTTATTTTCCATTATAGATTTTTAAGTTCCAAGTTGAATGTTTTTCCACCAAATGCTTAGCTTATAAAGGGAGAAAAAGACAGAAATCTATATAAGCTGTTTTTCAAACATATTTTAACTAAATTCATTTCTAAATGCTGATCAGTATTTAGAAGTAGCAAAGGTAGAATAATTTAATTTGATTATCCCAAAATTTTACTAACATAATATTTTGTCTTCTTGATAGCTTTAAGAGAATATATAACTATAATTGGCAAAGTGAAATAATATAATTAAGCTGACTACAAATAAAGTTAATTATTGATTTATAGGAATGCTTGGCAAAGTTATTTGTCTGGCTAATTAAGGGTTAACCAGAGAATCATTTATTCTTAGGGCTTTTTCTATTTATGGGTATTATGTAGAAGTAACATATTAAACATATGCTACCTTTGTGAATAATTAAGTAAATAAGTAGATAAAAAAGTAATGTCACCATCCTGTACAAATAGAATTAATACAGGAAGAATACAGTTTAGATAACAACCTTCTTTACCTTCCTTTGGATTCTGGCTTCTCCTTTCTAAATATCATGGGCATTTTAGCTTTGGACCTAGTACTTTAACTTTTTGTTACTTTCTAAATTTCCCTGATCAATAAACCACAATTATAAGCCCTTAACTACTTATATTTTTTTAGTTCTGGAGTGGGCTTGGAATTCTGGGTTTCATCCCAGCATTGTCTTAATGTTATGATAAAAAATTCCACAAACTAGTATCGTAGAAAGCATCACTGCTGATTTCCATGTTCCTGAAAGAAGGAATCCACTCCTGTGGTTACTGTTAAGCAGACAACTAGCAGAAAGGATTATAGGATTAAAAGATATCAGATAGGGGCAGCTAGGTGGCACAGTGGATAAAGCACCTGCCTTGGATTCAGAAGGATCTGAGTTCAAATCCTACCTCAGACACTTGACACTAGCTGTGTAACCCTGGGCAAGTCACTTAACCCTCATTGCCCCGGAAAACAAACAAACAAACAAACAACAACAAAAAACATCAAGTAGATTGAGAAGTTCATTCTAAAACTGGGTGGAAACTGACTTGTACTTAGACAAGAGCACATTTGATAGAGAAAGGGAATCTTACAAGAACAGCCTAATATCTGGCTGGCATGCTTTGTGTGTTCCCACAGGCCATGTTTCTGCATACAACCAAGAGAAGTGTCAGCTAGAAGGTAAGAGAGTTTGAGTCAAAGAAGACCATGAAGCTTGGAAACTTAGAGATCCATCATCAAAAAAGAATGAAAAGTAAGATTACTGGGTTAAAATTCCTAGGTACCTTGTACTATTAGAACCCAAAGAGAAACCAGAATCTCATAACTAAATTATTTTAATAAGTTAGACCTAGGTCTGAATATTTCATATGTACATGTATATTTGTGTATGTGCCTGCATATGCATATATATATATATATATGTATCTATATGTGTTTATATATACACTTATCAGTATATATGTGTGTGTATATATAAACATACACCCATATATGTATATATAAAATACCTGTATGTATGCATATATCCACACACATAGATTCTTAAAATCACCTCAATTTATTTTAAAATGCCTTTAAAGGGTACAGAATAAAGTTAAATAAGTCTCTGCATTAATGAGATTTTAAAATTCAAATCATGATTACTGTCAGCTGTAACAATATGTCATTTCAAGTACTTGAAATGTCAAAAAAAAGGGGTGAAGTTTTAACATATTATAGAACTGACCCATATCTTGGGTTCTAGAAGGTTATACCCATAAAACATAATCTTTGGTAAATTCTACCAAGCCAGAAAGGTTTTCATTATTGCCTTGAAAAAAGATTGCCTACTATCCAAGGAAAAGTCTTTGTAAGGACTAAGAGACAATTGAGTGAGGAGGCTAACAAATTCATAGACCATCAGGTCCAACGGCTATAAATAAGTAATTTAAAAAAGATATTTAAGTTACAACCGAGATGGTTTCAAGCACCTAACCCATTTTTTTTTTGGAGACAATTGGGGTTAAGTGATTTGCCCAGGGTCACACAGCTAGTAAGTGTTGTGTCTGGATTCAGATTTAAACTCAGGTCCTCCTGAATCCAGGGCCAGGGCTTTATCCACTGTGCCACCTAGCTGCCCCTAGATGGGTCAATCTTATCGATTCCTAAAATTTCATAGCTGTGACCAAGGCCAAGGAGAGTTGATTTTACTTTATCTTTTTTTGCGGGGCAATGAGGGTTAAGTAATTTGCTCAGGGTCACACAGCTAGTAAGTGTCAAGTATCTGGATCCGGAATTGAACTCAGGTCTTCCTGACTCCAGGACTGATACTCTATCCACTGTGCCACCTAGCTGCCCCCCACCCAATCCATTTTGAACAAAATTTATTTTGCTTCCCACATGAATCTATGTAAGAAATGCCACACATTGTAATTAAGAGTTTTGTTTTGGAGTCAAGGAGGTTAGATCTGAATCTAAGCCCCTTGGCCCTGGGGCTTACTATTTATGTGACACTAAGAAAGGTTCTTTAGAAACTCAGTTTCTTCATCTGCAAAAAACAAGAATTGGACTAGCTTGCTTCTGAGGTTACACTTCAGATCTAAAACTACGATCCTATTAAAATGCAAATATCCCTGGTACTCTAACAGCTATGTACCCTGCCAACACATCCCACTGGTTGCCACAGCCCGTTTACCTTTCCAGTTTTTGTCTGTAGTGTGATGTTTAAAATCTAATGTGCGTCCTTACCTGCTCCCCAAGTTTTTTGGGGGAAAACTGGCTAAAATTTACTGAAAAATTCAGCAAGAGTTTAGGGTTTTAAGTATTTATTAAAGTGTACTAGAAGTTAGTGAAGACAGATAGGGTGGAAAACCCTAGCTTAGCTCTATGCGGGATAGCCAGAGAGAAACCCTTGCTTTTCCTAGCAGTCCACATGAAGTTCTGCCTCCAAGCTGATGTCCTGGACAAAAAGAGAAAAATCCAGAGAGTGAGCCTCAGCTTCCTACTTCCTGTTTACCCTCTCAAAAGGGGAGGTCTTTCAAGCTGATTGGTTAAGGGTGGTCTCCTGTTGATGTCACAGTCCACAGCCTCTGAGAATACCCCACTCAGGATCAGCCAGGCAAGGTCTTGATTTTATCAATCTTAAGTAGGTTCTCAGTCAGTATCTCAGTCTCACCCAATTCAATCAATTCCAAATCAATCTTCAGGTGGGACCCCTGGGCATCTGCCAAATCCCATTATTTTATCACAGTAGGAAAGGTACAAGGAACAACCATGAATTGTCAGGCAGGCAAGACTTAATAGACTTACTCTAGATGCTCATATAGCACAAGGAAATAAAATCAAGAAAGAAGGAAAAATTGGATCCTGGTGTTTTATGAGACATTGATTTTTTGTTCTGGAAATTTCCTCTCAGAGAGATGGAACCATGTCTGTGTAATAGTTGGATGACATACTTCATGTGGTGAGACATATTTAAGGCATGTATGCATCTATTTATCAGTTGAGTCACTCCAACACAGATTGTGATGGCCTGTAAGTAAAGTCTTAATCATCCCATGTAGAACACCATGAAAAATAAAGAAAAAAAAAAAAGAATGGGAAAGGATGAAGAAGATAGTAATATTTCTTTGAGGTAGCACTTTATCCATTAAGTTATACATTATTTAGGGCCTTCACATACTAGCATTCATTTTTTCATAATACTAGTAAAAATTCAAGCACCTTGAGGGAAAGCACTATTTCATTTATTTTCCCCAGCACAAGTAATACATATAGCAGGTATTTAATGAAATGTTTCTTGAAAACTCAAGGGCAAGCTTACTGTGTAAAAGCAGCATATATTTCATTGGGGTGGGTGAACCATTATTTTATTTTTTTTTTCTTGGTCTGGCCTGTGATTTTAGAAATATAGCAAAAAACCTCCATTCAACAATGAAGAAGTTTCTAATCTGCAATCGTATAGACACAGAAAGTTCCCCTGTGCATTGAAAGGCAAAATGATTTGCCCAGATGGAATAGTCAGTATATGTCATAGACAGGCCTTGAACTCCAGTCCATTCTTACTCACAATAGCTAAGGATGCTCTTTGTAACTTGCTCTGAACCTCCCAAATCAGTATCTTCTGGTCAATTTTCTGGCAATGAGCCTTTCTGAATTTGTGAGTGTTCATCTTCAGACATTAAACACACATTCCCCAAATGAACCTGTAGTTAATGTCTTTTCCTTAATAAAGCCAAAGTTTGGGTTCTGTTGTCTTGGGTTTTGTATGGACCCAGAATTATCGGCAGACCAACAAAAAGCATTAGAACAAGATGTTAGTGAAGGAGACTATTAGAATTAATAATATATTTTTAATGTATTTAAATCAGAGGCTCATAGAATCGAACAATTCTAAGGCAGGTTCCTTGGAAAAGGGAAGGTTATGGTTCATATGGTTCATTAGCTACTGGACATTCTGATTTACATAAGAAAAGCCCCATGTAGACAGGGAAGGCTAGGTTTGTTCATTCTTTATTCAAGCAGATTGATGTGTGTGTGTGTGTGTGTGTGTGTGTATGTGTGTGTGTGTGTGTGTGTTTGAGAATGTCTGTGTGTCTTAGACTATAACAGAGAGAAGCAAACATCAATAGATTACAAAATAGTGTCCACAGTCTCAAACTTTAAAAAAAAATCATCTTTATAAGTATATAAAAGGTGGTTTGACTTAAATCAGTATTTCCTGCACATTCACAACTATAGTGAGTGATTTTCACCAGGAGTATAACCTTTCAATGTAAACTCTATTTACACAATGAATTAGCATAAATACATTTTGAATTCCCCCCATGCATTTTTAGCCAAGGTGGATTGGTGTTGGGGTGATATATCTTATGTTCTAATGATATAATTTGATTGTGGACTTAACAAAGGGTAAAGGAGTGGAGAGGAAGAGGGAGATATTCCTTATTCTATTAAAATGTGAACTCCTTGAGGGCAGGGATTGTCTGTCTGTTTTAATTTATCTTTATAACCTGAGTCTTGAGCACAGTACCTAGCATGGTAGGTGCCTAACATATATATATACATACATACATATACATATGCACACACATATACATATACATACATAATACACACATACATATATGTGCCATATACACATTTATATAAATGTGTGTATACATATATAATGTATATGTGTGTGTGTGTGTGTGTGTGTGTATATATATGAAAAGAGCAAAAATATTTTGTTTTTGAGTCATGTCTACTTTGATTCTTCAGGATCAACCTTTGGTTTTCCCATATTCCTGTGATGATTTGTCATGATCTTTAAAGTGTGCACCACAGACTCATCACCCTACTTCCCAACCTTTGGAATTCTGACTACAGGAGATGGCTAGGATGACTGCCTCCATATTCCTGAGAATCCAAGAGAAGAAAAAATGGGAACAAGTAATTTTTCTCTCATAAAGACAAAGGACATTCAAAGCCTCCTTAACAATTTAGGCCCAGAAACAGATGTTTAGAAAAGACATTCTACTACAAGCTATTTAAAATATCTATCTATATATAGATATGGATAACCAAAAATATTTCAAAGCCTAAATCAAACTTTCTCTTTCTGTTTTTTATCTTTCCATATGTTATCAACTACTATTTGATTTCCCAGCAAGGGTGCTCCATCTTAATCTCTGTTTGCTAGATGTTCTTTGTGTCATTTTTATAAATGAGTTTTCATTCCTTTGTTGTTGTTTTTTTCCCTCACAGAAGGAAAACACATGATGTTTAATACTGTTAACACTGCCTAGTATCAACTGTTCAGCTACTGCCTAGAATGAAGCACTTCTATTTTAGCCAGACACTTTCCCTGTCTTCAGGGTATCTGTCAGGGTTCATTAGACAGTGGAGTTCCTTAATTAAGTACAAGATGAAGATAGGGTGAATCCATTTGTCTATGCTTGAACCTTTTTCAAATTCTCCCTGAAGTGAAAGTTGGAATTTTATTACTTGTCTGGGGACTTTGATAGTTGCCCAATGACATCCTTCTTTGTACATAGGATATTACCCAATACAAAATGCTTTTCTGTGGTTCTGGGACATAGATGCCACATGCTACAAAGTGATCATGGTCTCTCTCATGGCTTGATTTTTTCATTCTTATCCATATCCAGTTACATGGCCACCACATCATTTCCCCACCAATTCCCAAAGAAATCAACTCCTGCTCCAGGAGTATGACAAATTTCCTTGTGGAAAATAACAATATAATAGGGAAGTCTCTTTTATTTCTTTTCCCCTTCTTTGGTTAAAGTGAGCCTTTGGTGAGTAAACTGAATCCAGAACAGAACAAGTGAGAAAAATAATGCTTTCCATTTTAACAAACCAGTTTATGTCTTGATCTACAAACACAAAGCTCATTTTCGAGGCACTGCTGCTATGTGGATTAGTTTTTGTGGGGTCAGTCACCTTTTCCTTCTTCTACAGACTGTAACATATGCAAAAAATTCAACCCATGCAAATTTAACCCTTAGGAAAATCAGGGCTTTTAGGACATGCCAACTTAGTTACTTCTCTTTAATGAGTTTCTGAATAATGACATAGAATGATAGAGTGGTACAATGCTCACCAGCAATAGATTAACTTAACTTTTCACAGTCGGTATAAGCTGCAAGCTGGCTTTCAATGTCATTTTAAAAGACAAAAGCTTCCAGAACAAAAGCTTCTCTCTCCCCCAACACACATACACTTGGACACACACACACACACACACTTCAATGACTTTGATGCTGCTTTTTCAACCTCTCTGTACAGTGACAACCTCATAGATGGTGATTGATCTGTGAACCCATACATTTTGATTTCTTGAAACTTTTTGTCTCCCATTTTGCCAGACCCTATTTTATATGCAAGTCCAATATCTGTGACTTTATCATATCCATGTCCCCCCACCAGATACAGAAGCGCTTTGTTCTGCCTCTTTTCATGGTAGAGGAGTTTTTTCCTAGGGGTTGCTTCTTGTTCTAAAACATGAAAATGTGCGAAGCATAAAACTCCAGCTGTGAATACTTACCTCCCTGCAGTGTTAAAAAGTTCAATATACAAAACACCTGGTTTCAAGTAAAATGTACATCAAGATATATGGCAAAGAGACAGATTTAATATGCCCCATAGGGCCCTTAGGCAGTTTTTAAATGAAAGACACAACACACTTTTTTTTTTTTTCAAATGAGCTTTTACTATTTCACAAATAATGAACTAATAAACTTCATACAATTGAAGGGAAAGTGGTAAGAAAACCTTAGAAAAGATCATTGTCATGTAAATGAAAGTCAAAGGGCAGAGATCACATAGGTCCATTGTAAATATGTTTGTTACACTGGTTAGCAAAATCGCTTTATAAGTGATAAATCTGGTCCTTAAAGGGTGGAATTAAATTCTGATACAAGCAGATCTTTTAATTGTGTCACCTTGCTATATGATCATCTTTAACATAACTTACTAACTAGGAGATTAAAAAATGAAATAGTATCTACAATATAAATAACAACACAAAGTATTAAAATTAGTAATTTATTTTTCCTTTGACTCAAATTTCAATTTTAATAAATTAAATGTGCTATTATTTAGAAACTTCTACTCCTTAAAGAATTTGTTTAGAATAATAAAAAAAAAAGCAAACACTCTTGGGAAAAAGACTTTTTGAGGTTTTCTGCATTCCCACTTCTCTTTTAGGTCTTACAACTATCTATCCTTGGGGATGTTTGATTTTTGAGTCTTGAGGAAAGAAAAAATGCCTTTTTACGCCTGAGAATCTCCTTGGCTCCTGGGCTTACATCAGGCCAAAGTGAGGGGATAATCTAACTACTCCCAGGAGTCAGGTTCATTCTTTGTGGATATAGGGAAAACTATGATTACTATATAGGCTCTTGCTATATATTCTCACATAGTGATGCCCCAGGGAGTGAGACTAGTCAGCTTTCCCTCTCTGTTTTACTCTATCCAAAGCTATAGTTCACATTGATTGTGCCATCCTGGGCTTTATGTCTTGGGATGACCTCTATTTTCAACTACTTTGTAGAATGGGGCATAAATAACTCTCTTCCATGAAATAAAATTACACTAGCTATTTGCTTTAGTTTTATACAGATCAGCTTTTCTTATTCACTAGAGGAGTGGTTCAGTGAAAATAGGACAATAGATTGGGCCATCCTGTATTAATATACTATAGATCAAGTATGGTAAACTTCCTTCTTAAGAATCCAAAACGTCAGAAAGCCTAAGTACCCAGATTTTATTTTCTAATGCAATTTATACTTTATTTCTTAAAAAAGTCAGAAATCTGGCATTGTTTTTTTAAATGGTTTGTTTTGCTTCTATAACTTTTATTGAATATTCTGAGTTCAATGTAGATTCAGCTCATTTCTTTGAATCTTTGACATTTACAAGTTTGTACTGGGATTATTGATATTTACAATGATGTCTCTCACATAATAAAAGATGGAGAGGTACCATCTATACCGGTCAATTGTCAATAACGATTTATGATTCAGCATCTACTGTGTGCCAGGCATTATGCTAAGCAATGGAGGTACAAATGAGAATGATAGGCCCTGCCCTCAAGGAGTTTACAATCTAATGGGAAAGAAAATATACATTCATCTTATGAATATGATATTCATAGATTTAAACACAAACTAAGTAGCTGATGGGAAATGAAGTTACCTGTAAAAACTCATGCCTTCTATAAAGAGATGCCTTGGGAGGAATTCAGTGCTCTGCCATAGCTTTCCAGAGGAGAGAGGTAACAGAAATTCCAGAGAAGGTGTTAGCTGAATCAATCTCCAGTATGATGAGAGTTCAGGAAATGAGTTTATCCCAAGGGATGTCTGATGTTTGTGGAGCCAAACCAAGCAGAAGAGATTATGGTAAAAAAAAAAAAATCAAAGGATGTTTTCATTATGTTAACGACGGTCTTGGGGTTGAATTATCTCACTGTTCTTATTCATTCTTTGAAAAAGTGGCAATTAATAAAATGGTTTATGATTTATAGATAACAAAAATAAGACAGAGATAGATGGCTATCTAATTTTATGACAAATTCAGGATCCAAAAACTTGGCAGCTTAAAACATTGGTATGAATTAGAAAATCAACTTCACAAATCCAAGACAGAAGATATGTGGCTAGAGAGTAGTTCACTTGAAAATAACAGTGGTTTTTTTTGTTTGTTTGTTTGTTTGGTTTGGTTTGGTTTTTTAATGGACTGTGTGCTCAAAATGAGTCAATGGTGTGATACAGCAAACAAAAAAGGCAATATCTTAAGCAGTAAGGTCTAGGATGATTATAACCCTTCTCTTTATAAGAGTCTGCTCTAGAGACTACAAATATAAAGTATTGTGTTCAAAACCTGTCATTGTGTTTAAATATGCTCAATTTGTTTCCAAATATTGTATTGTATATTATGTTCAAATAAGGTCATAAATAAATTGGAGATCATTTAGAGTAGATTGATCAAAATGGTGTAGAACATAGATATCATTTCATAAGAGAATTAATGGAAGGATCTGGCAATGTGTAGCATAGAGAAGTAAAGACTTAAGAGAGATAATATTTTTTTTTTTTGGCATGCAGAAGTATTAGGTTTACTATACTTAGTCCAGGGGTAAAGGTAGGAGCAAAAGGCAGCTGTTGAAAGACACAAATTTTAGCATCATATAAATAACAAAAAAGAATTAGTGTTATCCTAAAGTCAAATATGCTGTCTTAGGAAGAAATGGGTTTCTTGTCATTGGAGAGCTTTAAACATGAATGAATGAGCATTTTTTTGGGCATCTCTTATCCAGGAATGCTGCGGACTAGGCAGCTTTTCAATTCTGAAATACTTTTATTTCATAGCAACTAATTTATTTGACATTAGAGAGTAAGATGGATCCTCAACCAGAAACTTTTATAGATAAATAAAACCTCTGCATTTAAGTATAAAATTTTATTTTTATTTTTAATGAAGAATTTTTCCTCAAAGATACATTTCCTGTTTTTTTAAACTGAATACATTGTTTATAAGTTAATATTTAATGATTAAGTAGCATTATCCTTATTAATATTACGTATTGTGCTGGTGTACCCAGGGCAAATTGGTTATGTGATGGACAGTATGCTATTTTATTTAATGGCTTCCCTCATTGAACCACTCTCTCCCCTTTCCCAAACCCTAAAACATGTACAAACCCCAATCCATGTTTTATAGCTTCTAATTTGGGAAGTGAAAAAAATTATGTTTATTAGAATTCTGTCTAAAATATGAGTAAATATGTTTCATGTACTAAGGATTTTTGTTAGTAAAGGAGTTTTTGATTTATGGATTCTATATCATCAACTTTGATTTCCCAAAGCAGTTGAAAGTTGTTTTTGTTGTTGTTGTTATTGTTGTTGTTGTTGTTGTTTTTAAATTTCCTCAGCTCAGTCCTGACCCTACAATGATCACTAAAAAAAAAAATTACTCGTTCAAATAAAAATTAAATTCATTTTAGTGCAACCAATCCCCTTATATTTATATGGCTTTGGTTATATCGGTAACAACCAAATAATTAACAAACATTTAGCAAGAAACTACAATGAATATTTGGAGATATCAATAAAGAGTGAAACAATTCCTACACTCACTATATTCACCATGGGGAACAAAAAATTACATATATAAGTATATACTGTGAGGGGAAAAGAGAATAAATACAAGGTAGTTACAGAAGGAAAAGCCTTGGTGAGAGGAATCAGGCAAAAAATTCCTCTAGAAGATGGTATTTGAGCTTTGTGTTAAAAAGAGTACAGGATTTTTAAAAATGACATCCAAAAGTCAGAACTCATCAATACTTAACTAAATCTATGTGGGCTCAATTTCTTGAACAATTTACATAAAAAAGGCACAATCTTGATTTCACCAGAATTATGCAAAATGAGGTATAAAGGATACAGGGTTATTAAAATATAGAATCACTGAATTCAAAACCCCCAAAGATTTAACCAGCCCTCTCATTTTGTAGATGAGAAAAATAACATCCATGGAATTTAAATGACTTGCCCAAGGTCAAACGATTAGTAGAAGGAGAACTAAGATCCATGTTACCTGACTAAGGTTCATGGTTCATTCTATAGCCCTATACTTTCTTCCAAATATATTATGTCAAAAATCAATATGGTTTATTGTCTCTTGGATGATTCATAAAATACTTCATGACCTTATGGTAGATTAGGTCCATCAATATAAACATTAATAAGAGATCCCTTCCAGCTTTAAATTTACAATCCAATGATTCTCATATGTTATTATAGATGGTGAAAATGTTAGGAATTGAGATGAAACTATAATGACTCAGTATAATACATTTTTAATTACTTTAAAATATAAAGATCATTATTAAAAAGAAAATTCGAATCACTAACACATCACCATCTCTCTGCTTATCCTTGTACTATATGTATGAACAGTGAATGTTGTTGTTCTTCATCTTCATCATCATCTTCTCCTCCTGCTCCACCTTTTCCTCCCCTTTCTTCTTCTTCTCCCACCTATAAAGCTAAATACTCAATACAGATATAATTTACAAAATTGCTGAAAAATTTTGACATTGACTCTAAGAGATGTCTCATGCATGATGCTTTTAACAAAACTAATAAGAATACATTTTTATATTTATTTTGTTATTTGTTTGTGAAATTGTCTTGAAAGGATAGGTAAATAGTATTATTGCAATTTACAAATAGGAAAAAGTAGATATGCTCTTGCTGGAATGTGAAAAGGGTGTCTTAGCAAATCTTTATATCTTCAATGGTGGCTATTGTTACTTCTTGGCAAATAATAAGCATTCAGTGATTTTTTTTAGATGAATTACTTGTCTAAGCTCAAAACAAATCAACAATGCATTTAGAACCCTAGCCTAGTGATACTACGACTGAATAAGCTTTGGACTGTGAAATGGAATCAGAATTAAAATTCTAATTCAGTTTTGCCTGACTGAACTTCCAAAAGGTAATGAGTGATTTTTTATATTTACTTTTTTCATACATTAGGCCACAGACCCTTTTTAAAAACAGGAACTAGGGGAATAATACTGCTTTCTACTGATTCTAAATCATAGGCTAAGGAGAGAAAAAGGGTAGGCAGTCTTAATTCTCAATTCTTGTTCTGAATGCCTCCAGGAAGGATAAAAAAGGTAACTGCCTCCTCTCCTGGCATGTTGAAGCTTTGGTTATGTTTGTTCTTTTGCCAGCAGGACAATGAGGTAACCTGGGAAAAAGAGAATAGATTCGTATTTTTCAAGATACATTATCAGGCTTTCTGAAATAATGAGCACCGATGCACAACTTTTCATTGGAAGTCATGTTGGAGACACACTATGCATAAATAACTAGTAAAGCTAGTTCTAGAGAAAATTCACTACTTAATAGTATTTTTGGGTATGAATGAAATTATGCAAAATTGACATCTCTGCAGAATAGATTTTAGAAGTAGTGCACCACACTGGCAACCCATTCACAGGCACAGCAGGTAGCTTGATGCCTCTATAAGCTGATAAAAACTGGAATTGGATTATGCCATAGATCTCATTTAAAATAGTCCGATAAATGTCAGCCTGCCACTGGGTTGCTTAATTGTTGTGTTATACAATGCTTTATCATTGGCTATCGGCATAAAGAACAATTTATCTAATATGACATTATGACCTAACAAATATTTAAGAAGTCTTGATAAAAATCCATTTCCAAATAACATGTTACTTTCAACATGAGTAAGCAAGTCACACTAATATAAACACTTGTAAGAGAGAGCAGTACTTCAATAAAAGTATTGAAGGTAAACTTTATATGATATCTTAAATATAGATGTAAATTTATGAATTACAGTGAAGTTTTATTTGTTGAGAAACAAGTGATATCAACAGCTAATTCTCTGTGTAATCAGATGAAAAGAGATAATTTAGACAATTAGAGTCAACAAACATTTATTGAATGATCACTATTTTCCAGACAATGTGAGAAGCTTTTTGTGTCAAGAAGTGGTAAAGAAAATAGTCCAGAAAATTAAGAGTGAAACCCATAAAGGAATGAATTAAAGTTAAATTTTATTATTTTCTTTTACTTGCAAAATTGTTTTCTCTATCCAAATAATTCTTTCTTCTACAACATCCACTTTATCTTTTAAACGTATATGGAATAGAGTAGGATATGTCTTTTATAACTGGACCAAGTACTAAATTAAATAAAAAACTGTCTAATTTGCCAATGACCATTGCAGTAATACGATTCAAAATAAATCTCCTTTCTCAAGTTAGAAGGCATTTATTTTGTTCTATTTATGTTCCATTTCTCCATCTGGCAAAGTGTAAGTTCCTTCAGGACAAGAACAATTTCATTTTTGTTCTTCTATCCTTAGTGCCTACTACACCATCATGAATATTATTAGACATTAGTTGATATATGTAAAAATGAATTGATAAACATACCTACAAAAGTATAATACTAATGACAAGGTGAACTACAATTGATTTTACTTTTTGAAATCCAATTTTAATCATGTTCTAGTATGAGTCAGATATGTACAACTTTTTACATAATTCATTGTATAACATTTTGTTTTATTGTCAAAGCACAACATTGATAGCAATATTGTTTGGCAAAGAATGTGAATGACAACTATTCTCAGCAATACAATGTTCCAATACAAACCAAAATGACTAATGATGAAGCATACTATCTATCCACTTCCAAAGAAAGTATTGGTATTGATTGAACACAGAGTGAGGCATGTTATTTTTCACTTTCTTTCTTTCTTTTTTTTTTCTTGTGGGGTAATGGGGGTTAAGTGACTTGCCCAGGGTCACACAGCTAGTAAGTGTCAAGTGTCTGAGGCCAGATTTGAACTCAGGTACTCCTGAATCCAGGGCCAGTGCTTTATCCACTGCCCCTTCACTTTATTTCTTACATTTTTATTTGAATTTTCTTGTACAAAATGAGTAATATAGTAATGTTTTACATAATTGCACATGTAAAATATAAATATTGTCAAAGCACATGATCTCTCTGATTCTTAGTTATTTTACTCATCTGAAAAAATGAATATAATAAAATTATTCTAGTTGCATCAGAACATTTTTTTGATGAAAACATAATCTCAAAGTCCAATAGAAAAGTGAGTTGTTATTATAAAATAATGTTGATAGAATATTATAGATTTGATTCCCATTTAAAAGAAAATCTCCTTCTCATCTATGTTTCTTGTTCCTTTTTCTTTTTCTTTTCTTTTCTTTTCTTTTTTTTTTTTTGTGTCAAGGGAATCAGGGTTAAGTGACTTGCCCAGGATCACACAGCTAATGAGTGTCAAGTGTCTGAGACTGGATTTGAACTCAGGTCCTCCTGACACCAGGGCCAGTGCTCTATCAACTGAGCCACCTAGTTGCCCCTTCATCTATGTTAAATAATTATTTCCCAAATAATTTGCCATAAATATTTGCACCCCACTTTAAATGCAATGATACTTTAAGAATGTGATTTTATTTATAAATAATGGTTGATAAAGATTAGTTTGAACTCCTTTGCAGGGTTGGGAGAAAGAACGGAAGACCAATCACATAGTTTTCTTTTTATAGGGAAGTCAAAATAAGTAATCTTCCTCTACAAAGGCTGAGTAGAAAAATCTCTGAAATTTTCTTAGTGAGTTACCTAGGACACTGTGAGGTTAAGAGGTCTGCTCAGCGTCACATACTATAGCCAGTATATCAGGGTAGGACTCGAACCCCAATCTTTCAGACTTCGAATTTGGCCCTCTATTGAGAAAACCATACTAAGCAAACTAATATGATAAAAAACAAATAGGGGGTGGCTAGGTGGCGCAGTGGATAAAGCATCGGCCCTGGATTCAGGAGTACCTGAGTTCAAATCCGGCCTCAGACACTTGACACTTACTAGCTGTGTGACCCTGGGCAAGTCACTTAACCCCCATTGCCCCACAAAAAAACAAACAAACAAACAAAACAAATAGGTTATCTATCCTCTGTTCATTTATCTCATATTGTTCATCCATTTAGCTCAGATAATTATGATAATCAGGTCCTAATAAGTAGAATTGTTGATCTTAAATCAGTTTTATGTTTCATTATCCTCATGTTCAGAGGAATATTGCTGATCACAAATCTATTTAGAGCTATCCATTTCTCTCCTTTAGGCTATTCCCACAAATGGTGCACACCCTGGAGAGTACACAAGTGTAGTGATTCCCGAGATTTGTCCTCTGCGTAAACTTTAAGGTGAACAAGCCTCTCTGACTCATATGCCTACAATTGAGTTCATTAATAATTTGTATGTTTGTATGCATGTATGCACATATACATACATATACATACACATATATAAGTGTGTATACAGGTTATATATAATCATATAGATTATACATATATTCTATATATGTGTGTATGTATATAAATACATGAGTGTACATATATATGTCTATATATTTACACATACATTGTCACCTGTGCATCCAATTTAATATGTGTATGTATATATACACACACTATATATGTGTGCATATATATACTCATATATATGTACACAGATATAAAATCAGATGCAAAGAAGATGACTGCAACTAGACAGATCATGAAGTATAACTGCATCCTATTAAAGTTTGGAGTTCATGAGTGACTGATTACTCCATAAACCACTCAGCCTTTTCACTTGTGGTTAACACTGGTGTGACTAGGGCTTTTGATGTACACTTAGTCAACCATAAAATATATATACACTATCTAGAAACCTATATTCCAGAAATTCTTCACTTCTCTCTTCTGGAATTGGAAAGAGGAAGAACATGCATTCCAAGGTGTTTCTGAACCAGAAAAATGCTGGAACACAAACAGTTTTGAACACAGCAGCTGGCTAAGACCTAGCCACAAGAGTGGCAGAGCTAAGATTTCCTGGCAGAAAACCATGAGGTTTTGAGGTTGAGATGATAGCTGTATGTCTGGGGAACAAGTTTAAGGGAAACAATACAGGATCTCTCCCTAGATGTATGTGTTTATATTCCATTTCTCTGTGAAGACATATATGTACACTTAGGGAAAACCTCCAACACATCCTGTTTATTATATTCCAATATATATTAATTTCACCTAATCTGTGACAGTATACATGTGTGTATGTATTCAATTATTCACCTTTCAATGTACAGATATTCTATTCCAAAATGTTAAGCATTGCAAAGAAGAATGACAAAGTTTGTGGTTTGTATGGTATGATCAAGACCTAAATAGAAGTAGGGGGGAGAGTAGTGACTTTAAGAATGTTTCAAGTAATTTTTGTTAGCTCTCTCTCTCTCCCCATCTCCATCTCCATTTCCATATCTCTCCATCTCTATCGCTACACACATACATATATAATAACAATAACATTTATATATATATATAATAACAAAAACAATCTAATGTTAACAATGATACCAACAGCAATAATACTGAATGATAATATAATAGATTATAGAACAATTTTGAAAGCATTTCAACAGTGTCTGCCTCAAAATCAGAAAGACAAGTGTTTAAATCTTGCCTCTGTGCAACACTGCCCCCAATCAGTTCTCTAAATCTACAAGTTGCAGAGTATCCACTTTGGTAAAGGGAGTTTCCTCACTAGGAGTTCCTTATACCAATGAAATCACAGAGTCAGTCATAAAAAGCAAAAAAAAAAATTCTCAGAGTATTTCATAGATACATTAATACATAGATTCCCGTACTATAGATACATAGATACATCACACATAGTTCATAGCTATCATTTGAACTTCACAGTCTTCTGAGATAGATGCTATTAATGTCTCCATTTTGCAGATGAAGAAACTGAGGCTCAAAGAAATTAAATGACTTTCCCACATAATGTGCAAAATATAATGTCTAAAGCAGAATTTGAAACCCAGGTATTTCCTCATTATTATCCTGGTACCTTATGCAGTAAGTCATGCTGGAATAGTAATAGGGGAAAGAGACAGGGCCTGTGATTTCATTGGTATGGAGAACTCCCAGATAAGAAGTTTATCAGTGCAAGACATATTGTCTCTACAAGATGTGTGTATGTATATCTGTGTTTGTGTGTATGTGTGTGTGTCAGAGAATTGCTTAAAGCACAGAAAGACTATGCCCAGGGTCCCACATCAAGCACATGTCAGAGGCAGTACAAGAATCCCCATCTTCAAGGCTCTGAGCCCAGCCCTCTAGCCATATGCCACCCATAAGTTACACTGACTTTTAAAATCCCCTTTCCTGGGGATGGGTTGCTGATTCCTGAATTGTGAGGGGAGGGGTGGAGTAGTTATGCATGGTACACTTGTGTGCACCTGTGGGCACTCAATAAATCTTTGTTGACTGGTTGATTAGTATATACCTCACTGATTCTCCTGAAGATCAAGCACTGAGTGAGCTGGATGATCTCTCAAGGTCTCTTCCATTCCAGTAATTCCAGTTTTGTCCTTCATATTCAAAGATGAAAGATGATGCTGATGACTATGTTATTACCTGTGTCTCTGAGTGAACTTGAAATAAATGATGTGTGACCCACTGTGCTTTTTACTCTGAGCACGTGGGTAAATGGCCCTTTGATGAGCAACTGTGGCCAAAATGTAAGTGCTTGTCACTGTGGGTCACTATCATCGCCTCATGGATGAAACAGTGACTTTGATCCAGATTTAGAGCCCCTCATCAAATTGCTTCTGGCCAGATTGGATTGTCTGTTTCAGCTGTGTCTCAGCAATCACTTTCCATGTTCAGTGCTAGGCTTTCTTGGGCTCTCTTCTCTCACATTAGCATTAAGCACCAACAGAGTTCATGCTGTGGTGTAATGAGTAAAAGGGAGTCAGTGGACTTGCCTATTTAGATGAAACAGAGCCAAGTGCAATATATTACCTCTCTTTTAATCAGTAAGGAAAGGCTTCATGTAGCAGCCAGAGTTTTTTGGATCTGTATGACTGAACCCAGAAACAGTCATTAGTGATTTCAGGGCAACATTTGCCAAAAAACATGCATAGCTAATGCCTTCTTTAGCATTGAAAGTAAATGTAAGTGATTGCATTTTTTCTGTCCATCAAAATCACATTTAGAATAAGGTTTATCAATAGCAGCAGCATGTGCTGTTATGCTTCCATTCTACTGATGCTCAAGACAGAACAACATTCCATGAAACTTGAACTGATCCTCCCTTCTAATGTCTCCAGGATATTTGTTATCTCACAGTTTTCCTTATCAACTATGTACCATTCCCATGTTTGCATATGCATACCTTTAAATGAATAAGAGCATGAGCTTATTATACATATGCATAAGAATATATACATGTGCAAAGGATTTCTGGTTTCATCACCATAATTCTCATTATAGAGACTCTTCTACCCATATGGATGACAATAGGAAGACTGAGGCACACTAGAAGTGAATGTCTTGGGGTACCAGAGTTGGTAAGTATCAGAAGAAAGATTATAAATTGGGTCTCCCTAACACTAAATCAACACTCTATCTATATGGTGTAGTTTCAGTTGATACTCTAATTATATAGTTTATAACATCATTTCACATTCAATGTTTCATGTTCATCTTGTAATCCTTGTTATGACTCCTAAGCTTTTTAAATATATATATTTTTATTTTTATAAAATAATTTTGATTCCTCAGAATAAGTTAAGAATAAAAATTTAATTACTTTCAAAATTTTAAACTTTGAAATAAAATCTACTTCAGTTTTACTATAGAGTTAATAGATGTATATCTAAGTATGTTTATGTATATATATATACACGCAAAAATTTATGTACATAGGTTATAGAAAAATTACATAAGAATAATACATCTCGTATAAATGTATATACATTGTTTATGTATAGATATGTGGTATATATACCCATACATACAAACATATGTATAAATGTGTACATTCCATCAACTGAGCAATGACATGCATGCTTCAATGGCAAATAATCAAAAAATCACTTTCGTTTGGCTTTAGAATGAATTTTTGTACTTTTCATTTGAATATTGGGTGTGTGATGTTCTGGGGATTCATTTCAAACCAAATAATGGAGCCATGCTGTGAAAATGTAACTTTAGAGGAACTGGAAAGGTGCCCAACTTTCTCATTTTACCCCAGTGACAAACAACTCCCAGTAGAGGGTACATGGCATCAACTCAGATGAAGGAAAAAAAGTAGCAGCCTGCTTTTTCTCAATGCTTGTCTAGTTAACTTCATCTACCAAACTTTAATCTTTCCAGAGAGTGGGTGGAGAATAAGACACTTCAATCAGTAATCAGTCTCTGGTTTAAGGGAGGGCCTCCCTGCCCACTTCCCCCAATACCCCTTACCCCATCCCCATCATCACAGGCAGATCTCTAAGGTTTCTTTCAATTACTTAGACCTAACCTAAGGTTCTATTTTGTAGAACACTATTTATGAAATTGATGAGAAAGGACTATCTACTAGGAGTGAGAAAGTAGATATATGGGCTTCTAGAGAGGAGCTTCCTATGAAGATTTTGCATTCTGGAGGGATTCAGCAAGAAAGTTCCCATTTTATTCATTCAATACTTCCTTTCATAAACAAGAGGGAAGTCAATGAAGAGGGGGCAACTACTCATTATCTAGCAGCTTCATGTTTACAATCCTATGAGAAGAATCAATTACACTTCATAATGTTTAAGTGTGTGTAGGTATGTATATGTATATATAAACATAATTTTAGTTAATCATTGTTATAGCTGGTCTCTCCACTGGTTTCTTTTTATGTTCTTTATGATTTTTTTCCTGTCCTTCCAAAATTTTCCACAAGGGATCTACCCAGTGAACTGGAAACCTTTCTCTCATTCATAAGAATTCCTCAATAATAAGATATCAAACTGATTGGGCACTAAAGCTTCCCATGTTTATAGAGAAACAGTGAATTCTTTTTTGTCTAAATTATCTGAGTAAATAAGCATACTTTATTTTCCCCCTTCAATTCCTTCTATACTTCATTGAAGTGACTAGGGGTCCCTGAGTTTTCGTTCATGTGTTTTAAGGATCCCCAAACTGTGATTTTGTTGCTATAAGGAACTTCCACTCTTTAAATTTCTTCAACTGTTGCAAAATAACAGGTCATCTAGAATTCAGAATTGCAGAGATTTGTTAGGGATGCTGATAGATCCATGACTTGCCTATGGTCATATGGCAAGTATGAGTCAGAGCAAGGACTTGAACCCAAGTCTTTCTTATCCCAGAGTCTGCTTCTTTTCCACTACACAATGTTCTCCTTTTGGTATCAGAACATAAATGAGTTTATTGTGCTACAACATCAATTCCACTAAAGCTATCACAATAAGTGGTGATTTTTAAAAATGCATTACTATTTCACCAAATAAACATTCTTCATAAATAATGCATGTGGAGAATGGGGAACTAAATATTTGCCTCACTGGAAACACTTTTTAACTGAAGAATTTATTTATTTTTTGTTTTTTGGCAGGTGAAAGAATTCTGTTCTGTGGCAATTTTATCAGTGTATATTACAAACATTTGAATAGGCCAGATGCCACTCCTGCCGGGATGCAGTAATTCCAGTTAGCCAAAACTCTAGCAATCCATAAATGCTTGATAGTAATATGCACAAAAATATTTGAGTAGTCAAACTGTTTAGAAATTTTTTGCATACAGATAATTAGAATTTTGTTAAGATATGCCTACATAAAGTTTTGTTTTTCTTTTAGTATGTTTGTCCTTCTCCATAACACTATTTCCTAATATAAACAACTGAGGGTTGAATAGTTTATCATCATCATTATGATCCTCATCATCGTTATTGTCATTACCATCGTTATCATTATTATTTATTTTGCACAATAGGACAATTCATTCTGAGATATCTAAGGCCATAGAAAATTGGAGAATTTATAATCTTTCATAACTCCAGTAAGCCCCTTGAAAATATTTTTTTTTACTATGAGCCAATCCAACTTCTACATGAGTCTTCCCAGTGATGAAGAGCTTACTAATTTGTTGAATGACCACCTTTAATTTTGCTATCTTGATCTTATTTCTGTCCTCTGGACCAATTTGAATCTCTTGTTTTCCTTCTTCCACATGACTGCACTTCAGATATCTGAAGATCTATGTCATGAGTCCCCATACTATTTCCTTTTCCATGCTGAATCTGTTCAATTTCTTATAGCTTTATTTTGGGAACATGATCTCTGAACTCTTGAATATCTTGATATCCTGCCTCTGGACATATTATAGTGTGATGCCCAAAATGGAATATGATATTCTAGGTATGTTTTGACTAGCAAATAGTCACTACTGGTGATCTGGACACTATACTTCAATTAATTCAGCCTAATGATGAGAGGCATCATGTCATAGTAGATAATGTATCTGCCTCATATTCAGATTGCTCAGAGTAAGGAAGACCTTGACTAAAGATCCATCACTGATTCATACTGACTATGGAATTATATGCAACCTATTTTACTTCATATCACTATGGATTACCAGTTGTAGGACTTCAATCTGTAATGATAGATCATTGGATAATAAATAGATTTAGTGTTGAAAGAGATTTTAGATACCATTGAATCCAACCTGCTCAAATTACAGATAATTAAAAGAAGCTTAAAGAGGTTACATATATTTCTAAGGGTCACAGAAATAGAATGTAGGAGGAAGTATTTGAACCCAGTTCTTCCTGTATGCAAGAAGTTTCCTTATACGGAGATTCATATACCAATGAAATCAAGTCTAGACCAAGGAATAAAAGATTTTATTACCCTTAGCATCATTATCATCTTGTTGCTTCATTGGAGTTTGATGTCAACTAAAGTCCCAACATCTTTTTTTTTTCACAGAAAATGGTACAAAGCTTGTTGTCTTAAATCTTCCACATGGGTCAAAATGAAGAACTTTACATTCATCCCCTATCAAATTTCATTTTATTTTTTTGGCAGCCTAGAAGTTAAGTTATACAGAAGAGTTTTGAATCCTTGAATTCAAAGCTTCCAACTGCATGTCATCCAAAAATGTACTAAGTATACTTTCCATGCCCTTAGTCTGATTATTGATAATGTAAAACAGGACAGCATATGGTTTATGCATATTACTAGAGATCCTTCTCCATTTTGACCTTGATGAAGTATTCAGTATTCTTTGATTACTGTTGTCCATACAATTTAACTAGGCAAACACCCAGA